>NC_049996.1:15364814-15446199 GCF_000003815.2 Branchiostoma floridae | reverse complement strand
CGACATGTAAGCCCCAAACATGTGGACGCCTGTCAGTATAATTAGTTCATTTTCGAATCGGTCCAACATCAGGTCCACTGTTTTACGTCCGGTTTTACCGGACAGGTCCAACAAGAAAAATCGGTATAATTATACTTCACTGCACAACCTTTTCAGCCATGCTTATATCTATTGTCGTGTTGCAGCAGAATATGAGAAATGTGAACTCAAATTTTGGACTCTTGAAACCTCTTTCACGGTGTACTTTGTTATGATGCTGACTTGAACCTTTTTTCTACCTTAAAATAGTATGAACTTCTTAATTTCATTATGTGACAGACGAATAAATTACATGTAGTAATTTGGGTGATTTGGTATAGGGGAAGTTTTTGCACAAAATGTGGAGAGAAGTACCACATTATAGATCCAGTGTACACTGCATCAAAGGTACATAAAGTCTGTTTTGTTTTTTTAAAATCAGTTCCCCTCAATATGCTGTAAAATACAACAGGTTTTTCATAAAAGCCTAGCAACAGTTGCCATGTAAAATCTAGATCTGGCTTCTTTTGGCTCCACCCCTAGACTTGTTTCCATTTTTGTACTGAACACATATGCCAAGTTTCATGCTTTAACCATAATTTGAACAATTTTTGCACCAATCCCCTAGACAATTCCCTATGAAATTAGGAATTTTCAGTTTCTTCGAATGGGCGTCTGAATGGGATCCTATGTTTTGTCTAATGACGAATCGGCGGCTGGATCGGCGGCTACCAATCGGCGGCCAACTTCAGCCTGGTGCACACAGCCCTTTGTTGTGAGCACATGATCCTTCGCCGAGCATGCAGCCCCTTTGCTGTGAGCACACAGCTCTTTCGCTGTGAGCACACAGGTACTTCGCTGAGCACACAGCCCATTCGCTGTGAGCACACAGCTCCTTCCCCGAGCACACAGCCCATTTGCTGTCAGCACACAGCTCCTTCGCCGAGCACGCAGCCCATTCGCTGTGAGCACACAGCTCATTCGCCGAGCATGCAGCCCCTTCGCTGTGAGCACACAGCTCATTCGCTAAAACAGGTTTTGTCCCAATGGTCCTTCGTAGGGAGGGGCCAGTTACAGCCCTGGGCAGCGGAGTTTGTGTTTGTGTTACTAGGAGCAGTGGGTTGTGATCCACTATGTCTAGGGCACGGTATTGGGAGGTGGAGCCCATCCCTCTACTCAGACGGCTTTTTACCTCCCCAACCGAAATCAGGTACCCATTTTTACACCTGCGTGGAGTGAAGAAAGTCGTGTGAAGTTCATTTGCCACGAGCACAAGATCTGTAGCATATATGATACTCAAAGCAATGGTCCATTTCGCTGCATAGGAATCTGTTTGACGGAGTATCCGACTCCCACTGGCGTTTTGAAATCTTATCTTCATGTTAACAACACCAATTGCCTCTGTTAACAAAGGGAGTTTGACTGTAGAAATGACTATCAACAGTCAACACTCCTACTTCATTCTTGTTATTTTCTTGGACCGGTAAGCCCTAAAACACGTGAACGCCTGCGGTATAATCTGTTCATTTTCTTATCGGTCAAAAATACGGTCCACTGAATTTTTTCAGGGCCGTTTTTTTGGACGGGTAAAAAACTATTTGTGCGAGTAACCCCGGGCCGGGTACCCAACCCATGGTAATGATTTTATCCGTCCCAATACAAGCGTCTTAATTACTCGAACATTGTTGATTTAGTTAAGCAACCTTTATGTCCTAAAATCATTATTGGATGAAAACGCCCAAAGGTCAGAGTACACCCAAATAAACAGTTCTCTTTGATAACGCTACATGTTAGAATACCCCCGATGGTGGGATCATCTAAAACATCAGAATGTGTGTGTTTTGGGGGTTGTTAACGTTATACATCTTTGGGGGTTTCCATAAAATACGATAGGACTAACAGACAAGGACAATTTGGCCACAAAAGAAAGTTTTAAGGGCAAGCAAGGACGTTATATAGAACGTCCTTGGGTCAATGACGTCACAAACACTCGCACGACTGTCCCCTCTCCACACAGACAAGAGTAGCTATGAATTAGCAATAGAGTCTGGCCCGGGCGACTTTAGAATGCCATGGTTTACTTACTATTTGTTACTTAAAATAGAATGAAGCTATTCACCGTACGCGTAGCATGGCGTGTTAAAATTTAACCAGGGTCATGTGCAAGTTGGTACCGACACTGTGACTGAGAGTACATGTACCTCTATATTCTATCATTCAAACACCATTCATGCACAACAAGCATGAATTACAGCTTAAGTTCTTTCCTGATACGAACGTAGAATGTCCGACAGCTTTCATGGACAACGTCGGCAAGCGTAAATATATTACGAGTGAACCATGTCAACGTGCGATATCCCGTATGGTCATATTAATACTACTACATAACATTCCTACGGTTTTTATCTTAACGTATGATTAACAGAATGTACTCACAGTGAACGGTCTTCAATATACAGACCGTAAAGGCTGAACAGTGCTGCCCTTGAGGTGACTAATAATAAAGGTATTGTAGAACAGAATCTACAACCGTTGGACTGACATGACCCCATGACGTACACAAATATCACATGGTAGAACCAAATACCTGTACGTCGTACCTGGTACAGAGGCCACGAGCCGCTCACGTGTTTGTTTCTAATCTATAGAGCCGTGTTAGGGCGACCAAAGATCGCCGACCAGTCAGTCAATATTTTGTAGACTGCACAACACGTGTGTATTTGTGTGTGTGTGTGTGTGCTTGTGTGTATGTGTGTGTGTTCTTGTGTGTGTATCTGTGTGTGCACGCGCGCATGTGCACGTGTGTGTATTTGTATGTATGTGTACGTTTGTGTGTGCCTTTGTGTGTGTGCGTGTGTGTTTGTGTGTGCTTGTGTGTGTGTGTGTGTGTGTCTGTGTGTCTGTGTGTCTTTGTGTGTGTGTTCCTGGCTTGGCTTTGCGAGAAGGCGTGAAGTTTGTCATCAATGTTTGCCCTCTTAAAGAGAGCTTGGAACTTTACAATGTAAATAAGATCTGTTGGTGCTCCTGATGATGTGTGTTTAATGATATTTGTCTAACGTGGGAGGGGGCAACGTTTGGACTTCGAAGGTCGATCGGCTTTGAGTTTGTTTTTAAACTCTGCCTGATGTTATGTTCCATATTTGTGTTACCTTAGTCCTTACATATGTGTAGATAACAAGATGTCAAATGTAAAGTAAGGGTTACATTGACTGAAAAACAGAAGAGAAAGACAGCCAGAAACCTTGTTGTTGTTTTTTATTCACTAAGACCATAATTCACCACCTAGACGATACCTGTGTTATATAATAAACTTCAAAGAGTCCATACTATGATGGACACATATGGCGATACCCCTAGCACTATTTACATTATGTTTCTATGCTTACCTCAGACGTTGCAGAAGTAGCTGTACTTTTGTTGTGTCAATATTCTTTCTATTACGATATAATCAACAAGGTAAGTTGGTGTTAAATAATAAGTTACGTTTCGAAGACGAAATTCTGTTCTTTTACTCGTTTATCATCTTATATTCAGTTTGAAGTACAAGATCTCAGAATATAAAAATATAAATCAAAAAGCCTCCGCCCGCGAGGCGTCACCCCCAAAAAAGTTTCATAGCATTTTCGGTTGTCAAAATCTTAACCGCACTAGCCTGAGTCTTTTTTTGCCGCAAACTTTACCTAAACCAAAAAAATATACATATGGAACTCTTACGGATTTGCATACCGCTGGCTCAATCCTTTCGTTTGGTACTCAGGCTATAACCGCACAAGACTATCATCATAAAAAGACTTTTTGAACTTGTTAATTTGTAGAGACATCTAAGTCAACGCGCCTGGCGGTCTCGTTCGGGCCAGCCTGCAGGTAACTGCCGTTCAGGACGGCCGTCCCGTCGTCTGCTTCCCCGTCTATAGACACGCCGATTCCCCCGCCGTTGGAAAGACTCCTCCCTGCAAACACCAGGAAGCAGACCGCCGCTCCGCCCCCGTGAGTCAGCCAGGCGCTGAGTTTAGGCTGCTCAGGGAGGATGTAACAGTCGTACACGCTCCATACTCCTCTCCAAATGTTGACCACGCCGCTGTTTACTATTAACAGATAGACGTCCTCGAGCGCCAGCCTTTTCCAGAACTCTTTGTCGGTACCTTGGAGATGTTTTGAGAGCGCGCTCACAGGATATTGTGCGAACGTCGCGAGCACGTAAACCCCGTAACCTATACCGACCGACAGCCAGTAGGAAAAGCAGGGGTTGTCAGGAAAAAGCACAACGTCAAGGAACCCCAGAGCCCTGCCCAGTATTGGACTGTGGCAAAGTCGCAGGCCCACAGCGAGAACCTGACGTCCAGGACGAACCGCCACGAAAAGCGTTC
Source organism: Branchiostoma floridae (assembly GCF_000003815.2). NCBI lineage: Eukaryota > Metazoa > Chordata > Leptocardii > Amphioxiformes > Branchiostomatidae > Branchiostoma > Branchiostoma floridae. The sequence goes on along the minus strand of NC_049996.1, from coordinate 15,441,814 downwards.
GGCTTTGTTCGTGTGAAATCGGAGATCGACTCGGACGGATCGGGATCGAAGTCGACAGAAACCGACCGCGGACATCCTCCTCCTAGAAGAACGGTTCGCAAAATTACCATGGCAACGAAGCCTAGAATGGTCCTAAGTCCGTACCCGGAGGGGGTAGCCATTTGTGGTATGTAGTAGTCTGGAAGGTTCCAGAACCCCCGCCACTGTGACACAGAGGCAAACGCGATAACGTACGAATACAGCATGCCGAGAACATGGTACCCAAGCATGCTCTTCCCCTGTACCCGTACCCCCAGCCGGCGGAAGGGGTGTTGTAGCAGCCCGGCTAGAAGAAGGGCCGGGCTGCCGATCGCGAGAGACAACCAAGCGCGGCTGCCAGCGTCTCCTGGTAGGGACTCTTCCAGCACGTTCCACGTGCCACGCCAGAACAGGTTGACGGCAGGAGTGATGACGACAGCGATGACGAGGAAGTCGCTGATCTTGAGACGCACCCACCACGACCAGGGCAGCGTCACGGCTTCTTGTTGGTCACCTGGCATGGTTTTTCTTCTGTCAGCTATTGTAGTAGGAAAGGCGATGGGTTCGTCTCCTAGATAAATAAAATGTATGAACTTAAAATCTGAATGAGATTTTTAAAAAGACAAGATATGATTAATATTATTACACACAAGTATGGCACAAGGCCGATGTTAGATCCTAGAACTTTAGTACTCTCCGAGCAGAGGTTCGGCTCGGGATGGTTTTGATGTGTTTAAGGCGTTTTTTTCTTCTTCTAGTTTGTTCGGCGAACATGAAGTAAATGGGGACAATCAAAATAGAAAACCTCACAATAAACGCCTAAGACGCGTTATAATACCCCCCTCACATTAGGCGCGATTCGAGCGGACGACGAGTCTGCGAGCTCTAATTTACGAGGAGGCATGACCCTGATGCCGACGAAGAAATGGCAGAGTTCCCCCTTCCCGTCAGGGTCATGCCTCCTCGTAATTTAGAGCTCGCAGACTCAAAGTCCGATCGAATCGCGCCTAATGTGAGGGGGGTATAAACAGTCGGAGCCAAAAGCCTCTGCTTGGAGAGTAGAACTTAAGCACTCAGTCAACTGGGTCAAGTGATGAAAACGATTAAATTGCCGTTTTTATAAAACAACATACTACCTTGTCCCAGAACCTTCATATTGTAAGACAACGCTCCAAACACATCCGTGCAAGACCACTTTGCCACCATTTTCTTCATATTCGGGAAGATATGATATTTTGGTTGGCAACAACGTTAGCCACAGCGTGGACTTTGAGCCCTAGGTAAGAAACACAGTAACCTTAATGGTTTTTACAGCCCTTTCCTATTATAGGTATGGTCTACGTGTACTGTCCAACAAACATACAAGCACGGCACTAAAAACCCATACTTTCAGCATTTTGTGTACCAAGACAGTTGAACTTTGCAGAAGACGTACATTTGTGTCCCCCAAAATGCCCGAAGTTGGCGATCGCACGACGATCGCACGACCTGTGTGATCGCGCTCTTACATAATTTACAACTCAACCGTGGTCTGTTATGTCACTTATCCGGCAGCTAGCTGTGCCCAGTTACCTGCAAGGACGTAAAACTCGGCTTTAGCGACGTACGATCGTCATACATACGCCTTCCTTGGGATATTGGTACCTTGTAAAATATTGCGGTATCTTGTTAGGCTGTGTCTGAGCCTTGTCAGTGGTTGGTTCTATCACAGCCTGCTCGAAAATTAATCGTACAATGGCCTGCGACGAATGCGAACGAACCATTTGTTGTATTCACGGTCAACAACTTGTGCAATCTAAATTAATAAATATACATGTACTTACATTGTTTTACAACATCGCCACGCCATGTTTGACTAGTTGAGCGATCTAATGTTCGCCGACAGAGGCAACGGGCCGCCGGTCGAAGGTAACGTTATGATATGTTACCTATTACCTTAAGGTGGTATCTCACTGCACTTGGGGCACTGCGGGGTTCGAAAGATTATTCAACGAATTTCAGAGATAAAAGACGTGGGAAAAGGGACTTTTCGCGGTGGATTTAAGTTCGCGGTAACACCATAGAGTGCAGTCTAATATACACCATGATAGAAAAATGTTCGCGGTGGGTTTAAGTTCGCAGTGAAGTGGTCACCGCGAAAACCGCGAACATTAATCCACCGCGAATATTTCTGCACTTACAGTACTGCATCGCACTGTGCTGTTTAGGTAAGGCAAGTGACGTCATAAGTGATCGGTAGTTATTGATACTCTTCAAACAGACGGTTTGTTGGGAAGACTGTGCGCTCCTTGTCAAATGCACCGTTTTCTGTCAGTCAATCGGCGCATGCTCTGTATATGAGAAGAAAGTCACAGTTAGTTCAATCGGCGCATGCTCTGTAACGTTATATGATAAGAAAGCCAGTCAGTTCCCAGTCCTGGGAGAGTAGTTATTTTCGCCAAGAAGATAATGTTTGTATGTAGCGTTATATTCAATGGCAATGTTTCTGATGTATAATGCTGAATTCTAATAAAATTTTGGTGTCACATCTGTCGTCTCTACACAGCTACTTTTACACAGGCATTCATCAAAGATTCAGCGGCTTCGGAGAAATTAGGAAAAGATAGTGACGTTTAGCCAGAGATTTATTTTGGTTATCCTATATAAACGTATTTGTAACTCATATTCCACCATACGTAAGTCTTCATTTTTACCCCGCTATATTACGGCTATATTTATAAACCTTGCGGGTCAATGAAGTTTCACGATGGTCTGGAATAGCCTTTCACTCCACACCCCCTTTGGGCAAATCGACTGTGCCATTCTAGGTCAAAGGTAACAGCAATGGCTGCCATGTGCTGCAAAACAGGGTCGTTCCTCGGCATCATGTCTTTCAAACGCTTTCTTTCTCGTTCTTCTGTAATTTCTTCTAGAATGTGCAATCGGGTGTGTACAAGTGCTGTATGTCGCTATCATAGAACTGAAAATTGGCCGACTATCTGTTCAAAAAGTGACGCGAAACTTTCGCGAAACCTGTGTCACCGTTGGAGCTCGCCGCAGCTGGACTTGGACGAAAGAAGACTTGGTCTTCAGAACACGGGATTGTTATACGTTGGATGGAGTCCATACAGAAGTATTAACCACAGACTTTTCACGTCATACGGATCTGATAGAACTGGGGGATCCAGCTATGAAGCAGAAGCAGTCACAGGGAGACCACGAGAAAGGGAGGGTGCGTATCACTGTAACGGTATATAGAAAGAGCAAGGTTAAAAATCTTGATTTTTTAAATGTTAACCTCCTTGGATAGAATAAGGAGGTTAAAACCACCTTGGATAGAGATTGGAGTACTAGCTATAGCTTCTGATTTATGTTAAACCACACAGACTTGCTTTTTCATATGGATTACATCCTCTGGAGACCCCAAGAGGCAAGACTTAATGTATTTACTGACTGCAGACTGAGGGTTGGCCGAATAGTAATATTGGGGTTTTGCCAAGTAAGGAATAAAATCCTAGTAGCAGTTATTCAGTCTGTATAACACAAACTCCGCTGTCCAGGGACAAGGCTGTAACCAGGCATGTTGGGCGGCCTGCTATAAGCGAGATTTAATCAGGCTAGCAGTTTCTGGCCTAGGAGTGAACTGACCGGTTGATAGATAGATGGTTGACGCGTCTGCTTGGACAAAGCTATATCTATGACTGTATGGCCATGTAATGTTACATTATAATGTTACACATGTCTCTCGTTATGCAACATTGATGATTGTGTTCCCCGTCTGCTCCACAGCCAGGCTGAAGGGGGTGTTCACCATTGATGAACTTGTGGAGGAGTTACGGGGAGAAAACGCCAAGGATATCTGTGTTATCAAAGTGCCTGTGGTAAGTCTCATATTCAAATATTAAGTATAGTGTATTGCGCTAAATATCGCATTAGTATTTCTACATACTTAATCTCATAAACCCTCTTACAGAGATCAGGGCGCATGTGCGGCCACAGGAATTTTACGTAATATGTCAAAGGTAAAGTCCCACAAAAAGTAAACAAAACCCGTCTGGACATTGTTAGGCAAATGGAAACAATGGTCGAGACAAGGACTGTTTTCTTTTTCAAGACCTTGAACTTTAACATATTACCTAGACTTCCTGTCGCCACACGTGCGTTCTGATATCTGTGAAAGGGCTTATTACACTAATATTACATTATAGATTAGTATTTCTACATAACGTTTCTTAATCTAATATCTTATACTAAGCTCATAATATAGAAACAAAAATCTTACTCTGTTGATTCTTGAAGTAATATTGATGTTAAGACAGGGTGTATTGGGCACATGTGCAACGTTAAATACGTTATCAGCATACAAGTATCACTTATCATTTGAGTTTGCTATCCCCAAAACAGTGATAAGTGAGCAAAATGCCCATTAAAGCTTCCTAGTATTTGTTGACCATCTGTTTGTCCTCTCTGTTTGTTTGTTTGTTTGTTTATATTGTTCACTCTCCTTCTATACAGTCCCTGCAGTATGTGGATTTCCTGGTTATTGTGAGCGGTTCCTCCACCAGACATCTGAAGTCCATTGCACAGTATGTCATAAGTCTGGTATGTTTAACTCTGAATAAGTTGTACTTCACTTAATTGTCTTCTCGGTACCAAACTTTCACGGTCTGAGAAAGTTTAGCTTGTTCTCAGATCTAAATGTTCACAGTGAACAAAATATTTGCTATCGTCACCAAGATGAATTATTTGTTATATGTAATGATAAGTTCATGTTACAGTCGTCACTGTGAAAAACGTGAACATAAAAGTACAGGAATTGCAGTCGTCGTATCCTTTCACTTCAGCTTTGACTGGCACTGACAGACCTTGGCTAAGGTGTTTTGATGTGAAACTGAGTAAGGAGCTTGAGCATGGCAGGGGAAAATTCGAATAGTATCTTGATTGATATTTTCTTAGGGACCAGTTATGCAAGTGCCTATACATGTATGCAAATCCGTAAGAGTTCCATATGTACATTTTTTTCTTGGTTTTGGTAAAGTTTGCGGCCAAAAATTTGTGTTTGATCTCTGGTTTGATAACCAAGCTGCATTGTAAAAGTCAAAGTACATTTGTAAAATACAACATCTTCCTTGGAAACTTTACCTAAACCAAAATGAATGCCAATATGCAACTCATACAGAGTTGTGTGTACATATGCACTAGTGACCGCTCCCTTAGCGGCACAAGCACAAGTAACACAAACGAGATTTTATTGACTGATGTTTTGGTGACCTTTAAGCTATACCTTGTGATTCAGCATTCTTGTGGTAAATGTTTCATTGCTTTCCTTGTACAGCATAAAGACCGGAAAGGTGCCAGGGACAAGTTTGTGACAGTAGAAGGAGCGGACTGTGATGACTGGATGGCCATTGACCTGGGTATGTCTTACGGGAAACAATAAAGATATATCATTACTGTAATTTCTTTGTACAGTGTAGTATGCTAACCTGAGTACCATCCTCTGTAGTGACCGCTGGCTCAATTTTTTTGCTTGCTAAACCACTGAGTACCATCTTCTGTAAGTGACCGCTGGCTCAATTTAGCCAGCAGTCACTACAGAGTATAGTGCTCAGGCTAGTAGTATCAGGGCTCGAAATACCACCTGCATAAGCAGGTTAGTGCAGGTAAAATTGGAGCTGTGCAGGTATTTCTGGTGTCTACCTGCACCTAACCTGCACTGGTCTATGTACTGGGTTTTATACATAAATATCCTATGGTGTAGGTGCATGTGGATTGTAATTAGCTGCATTGACTGTTACCACCTATTAAGTATAGAATAATGGTTACTGAACAATTTCAGTATGATCCATACTTCCTAAATTCAGAGTGGTGCAGGTAAAGTCTGTCTGGTGCAGGAAATTTTCAATGTTACCTACATCAGGGCAGGTATGCAGGAAAAAGTATTTCGAGCCCTGAGTATGCATCCCTTGGTGTAAATGTTTCAAAAGGAAAGTAGGATTCAGAACAGATGTTGTTCTTCCTAAGGCAATGATATCACTATACCAAACAATATGGATAAAGAGATATTCACTGTAAAGCCTCACTACGGGTGTTAAAAATCCTCCTTTCATTGAATTTGCTATTTCCTTGCATTAGGATATCCTTAACCCCTTAAATATCCTTCTTGATAGATGTTCTGACTGCTACAGATGAGCTCTAAATGTGTTAAAGATTGTGTCAAAATAGATTTTGTTTGGTGTAAAAGATTGACGCTTTGTGACAGTCCCTCCATCGTTTTGCAGGTAACATAGCGCTGCACATGATGCTCCCCGAGACTCGTGAGAAGTACGAGCTGGAAAAACTCTGGACGCTCGGATCGGAGTACGACGACCAAACACGCGACATCAGTTTCCTGAACTTCCCTTTCGCACTGTCTGATCAGTTTGAAATACTACAAACAGAAGAGTAAAGTAGTGCCAGTCGTAAAACTGACCCTTTCACATTGTCCGATCAGTTTGAAATGTTACAAACAGAAGAGTAAAGTAGTGCCGGCTGTAAAAGCTGACCCTTTCACATTGCCCGATCAGTTTGAAATGTTACAAACAGAAAAGTAAAGTAATACCGGCTGTAAAAGCTGACCCTTTCACATTGTCCGATCAGTTTGAAATGCTACAAACAGAAGAGTAAAGTATTGCCGGCTGTAAAAGCTGACCCTTTCACATTGTCCGATCAGTTTGAAATGCTACAAACAGAAGAGTAAAGTAGTACTGGCTGTAAAAGTTGTCAACTGTTCAATACAGCCTTCCCCCTTTTTCCCCCCATTCAGTTTATCTATGTTCTATGTTGGCAGTTAAGGCACAAACGTATCAAATTGATGCTTGATAAGTGCTATGAATGTACACACAATGTAATTATATAAAACTTAGATGAGAGAAATACTTTAATAAAGATGGCAATGAAAAATGTAAAATCCTTGGTTTATCATTGAGAGTTGTGTCTCTAGGGATATGTTACGGTACTGCTGATTGGCTGCCACTCAGCCTGTGCCAAAGTTAAACACCAATGACGGCTTCCGTTGTTGAAACCAGGGATATGTTACGGTACTGCTGATTGGCTGCCACTCAGCCTGTGCCAAAGTTAAACACCAATGACGGTTTCCGTTGTTGGAACCGGAGATATGTTACAGTACAGCTGATTGGCCACCATTCAGCCTGTGCCAATGTTGAACACCAATGATGGCTTCCGTTGTTGGAACCAGTGTGCTAACAGCTCCCCATGTCCGTCTAACATGCGCTCCACGACAAAGAACAGCGCTTCCTGCATGGTCTTCGAGCTAACGATGTCCGCAGGGAGGGACATCACTAGAAGGCACAGCTTTTCCTTGGGAAAAAATACAATTGAAACAGTCAATGAAGTTTTGACTACGATCACCGGCCAGGTCATACCAAATTTAAAATTGCACACACTGATCTTCAGAGTAAAATAGTTGCACCCGCACGCCAAGCTGTGTGGCCCAGGGCAACACAAACGGAGATGGGCGATGCCCTATGGAAAAACTACGAAAACCTCACCCTCCTTTTTCAGCACTGGAATCCAGTGCTGTATATGGCTTCAGCACTGGATTTCCAGTGCTGAATGTTCGTCAGCACTGGTTTTCCAGTGCTGACGCCCTCTCAGCACTGGAAACGCCTGCTTCAGCACTGGAAACCGAGTGCTGACGAACATTCAGCACTAGAAAACCAGTGCTGAGACCGTTTAGACACCAGTGCGGAAGGCGAGGTTTTCGTAGACTTGCTGACCTATGCATCATTTGGAGGAAGGACTTAAACTTTCACCTGGGATTTAGAGTTAAACTTTCGCCTAAAGCGTAAAAGCATCTCACCATCGCGTTTGGAATATTCTTCGCATCCTCCAATGAGAACATGGCCAGCTTTGTCAGCACTTTGTTCAGCTCGTTAGCAAACTGGACGGCCACCTCTTCACACTCTGTCTTCAGACTGGCATACCTGCAACACGTGGGGTTGGTAAAATCAGCGTCAAGATTGCCCATCACCTGCCACACAAACTACCGACTCCACTCCTTCTTGATCCTTCTTCTCCCGCACCATCCGTGAAAAGGAAAGGTGTTTGCCTCCAAGCCCAGAGGTCATGTGTTCACGTACCCTGATGTGCTCCGATGTGTGCCCTTTTGAAAGGCACTTTATATGGATCTCCTCACTTCAGGTGAAAATGAGTGCCAAGCTTCAGCTAGGGCGTTAAATTGAGGTCCCGTGTTTGAAGAGAGCCACGCCTCGAGCATGTAAAAGAACCCACCACACTTATCGAAAAGAGCAGGAGCCCTTCCTGGTGTATATGTGATTGGATCAATTAAGTCTGTCCGGATATGCAGCTTGTGCTGTTCAGTACAAACCTGGTGTGTTACACCATAAGGACATAAACAAAGAAAATCACACAATCTTCTTGACTCACCATTTGGACGGCAGTGCATAAGGATGACAACAAACAAACAAACATACATACATACAAATAAACAAAAACAAGCTTGTTGCTTCACCATTTGGACGGCAGCACGTCCGTGTCGCTAGCGCGTGACAGCGCGACCCCTCTCCACCTCATCTCCTCCAGATAAGGATATAAACAAACAAACAAACACATAAACAAAAACAAGCTTCACCATTTGGATGGCAGCACGTCGGCGTCGCTAGCGCGTGACAGCGCGACCCCTCTCCACCTCATCTCCTCCAGATAAGGATATAAACAAACAAACAAACACATAAACAAAAACAAGCTTCACCATTTGGACGGCAGCACGTCCGTGTCGCTAGCGCGTGACAGCGCGACCCCTCTCCACCTCATCTCCTCCAGATAAGGATATAAACAAACAAACAAACACATAAACAAAAACAAGCTTCACCATTTGGACGGCAGCACGTCGGCGTCGCTAGCGCGTGACAGCGCGACCCCTCTCCACCTCATCTCCTCCAGATAAGGATATAAACAAACAAACAAACACATAAACAAAAACAAGCTTCACCATTTGGACGGCAGCACGTCCGTGTCGCTAGCGCGTGACAGCGCGACCCCTCTCCACCTCATCTCCTCCAGATAAGGATATAAACAAACAAACAAACACATAAACAAAAACAAGCTTCACCATTTGGACGGCAGCACGTCGGCGTCGCTAGCGCGTGACAGCGCGACCCCTCTCCACCTCATCTCCTCCAGATAAGGATATAAACAAACAAACAAACACATAAACAAAAACAAGCTTCACCATTTGGACGGCAGCACGTCGGCGTCGCTAGCGCGTGACAGCGCGACCCCTCTCCACCTCATCTCCTCCAGATAAGGATATAAACAAACAAACAAACACATAAACAAAAACAAGCTTCACCATTTGGACGGCAGCACGTCGGCGTCGCTAGCGCGTGCCAGCGCCACCCCTCTCCACCTCATGTCCTCCAGGTTCTCCTGGAACAGCGGGCCCAGTCGCAGGCACAGGAACTTGTTGGCGAACACCTCGCATTTGTACTTGTTCAGCCTGGTTGGAGAAGAAACAAAAACCTCGATTATAACAACAGCTACCGAAAAAAGTGCATAATCGCGCACGACATGCCAAACCACATACGACTGCGGCAAACGGAACATAGAGATATAGGTGCGGACACTCAAGACATAGACCGACTACAATACTCTGTCGACGGAGGTTGCCTTACACTCTCAGAGTAACAACTTCGAATTGTTTCTATGTTTGTATTTATTTAAGTCTGTTACAATTATTGTTCTGTCTCTTTTTTCATTAATGTAATCATTTCTGCTTCCATTTCTGACGTAATGCAAGCATTGAAAGTCTACATAAATTTTTAGCAGGAAAGAAGTGAAATTGACTCTACCTGTATCTATTCAATGTTACTTTCTCTGTCTGCTTTTCCCTTTAGAGTAAAAAAAATGATAAAAATGCATTACCTCTCGTCACGAACCATTCGTTATATTCAAACTTAAGATACAAACCTGTCCAAATCTTCGGCCAAATCTATCCCGAGTTTGTTCTTGACCTTCAGAAAGTCCTTCTTAATAGCGGTCAAGACGCAGTCAGGTTTCCCATGGTTCAGTGTTGCTATGGTGGTCTAGATGCAGTGGAAAATGAGACACATGTCATGGTTCAGTGTTGCTATGGTGGTCTAGATGCGGTGGAAAATGAGACACATGTCATGGTTAAGTGTTGCTATGGTGGTCTAGATGCGGTGCAAAATGAGACACATGTCATGGTTCAGTGTTGCTATGGTGGTCTAGATGCCGTGGAAAATGAGGCACATGTCATGGTTCAGTGTTGCTATGGTGGTCTAGATGCAGTGGAAAATGAGACACATGTCATGGTTCAGTGTTGCTATGGTGGTCTAGATGCGGTGGAAAATGAGACACATGTCATGATTCAGTGTTGCTATGGTGGTCTAGATGCGGTGCAAAATGAGACACATGTCATGGTTCAGTGTTGCTATGGTGGTCTAGATGCCGTGGAAAATGAGGCACATGTCATGGTTCAGTGTTGCTACATGTATGGTGGTCTAGATGCAGTGGAAAAATGAGACACATGTCATGGTTCAGTGTTGCTATGGTGGTCTTCATGCAGTGGAAAATGAGACACATGTCATGGTTCAGTGTTGCTATGGTGGTCTTCATGCAGTGGAAAATGAGACACATGTCATGGTTCAGTGTTGCTATGGTGGTCTAGATGCAGTGGAAAATGAGACACGTTTCATTTGTGAATGTTCCCGATTCGATGCCGAAAGAAACAGACTATTCTCATCCGTGTCGGGGGCCGATACCGACTTCCAAGCACCTTTGATCCATTGCTGACGTCACAATTCTGGTCTGGACGCTTGACATAGGCTTTGGGTCATTTCAACTTGATAAGGATCAGTGGACTGATTGATAAGCTTGTTGGTAAGCGCTTTATTTTGTGTACGGATATACCGTCACAGATGAACTTACATTTAAGTATATGAGAGAGTGTCCGAAATCATACCAAGCTTTTCATTCTAAACTCTTCCTACTAAGATCATCGAATCAACCTATCATAGAAAATGTAGGCATGAATTTGTAATAAATCATTCATATTCACCTTAATGGCCCTTTCCAGGGTCCCCACACTCATCCATGGGGGAAGCTTCTCACCCAACTTCTCCTTGTCCTGTTCTGCAGTGTGGCTCGGTCCGTGAGTGGTTCGTCTGAAATGGTGAGTGGAAGCGTGTTTCTAATACTTGACAGTATTCTTACCCGCCGTATTTATAGGTTAGAGAATACCTTAGGTGATGGAAATTGTCAACACAAAAGTATTAATTGTTTATGTATATACACACGCGTGCACTGTAACAATCACAAGCACACACATTAACAGTCAACATTCACTTGCGCAAGCAAGCACACAAGCACAAACATTCACACTCTCATACACATACGCACAAACATACACACACATACGCACACACACACACACACATACTTGCATACATACATATACGCACACAAACACAGGCACACACAAACATACACACACATCCACACATGCACATACGCAAGCACAGACATCCCCTACCACCGTGTCCCACGATAACTTACTTGTTACGTTTGTGAGACTCGCCACCAGCTGACTTCTGCTCTTCTGAATTTTCGTGAATGTGACCGAGAACCGAGAAGAGGTTGGGCATCACCACCGGTTTCTGTGCTCCAGGGTCCACGGTCAGAAGGTCCTCCCAAGTCTCCACTCTTTGATCTTGCCGCCGCTGGCTTGTGCTAAACTTACGGGTGCTGCGAGAGGACAATCTGCCGTGGCCGTGGCCGTGACCGTGACCGTAGGACATGCGGCGGCGGCGGTGATGCAGGTGGAACTACCGGGAAGTCAGACATGTTCATTAACCCAATAAATAATATCATCAGCATGGTAATAGTAAAGTTCTTGTAAACATAACCAACGTTTCGATGTCTGTCAGGCACCATCATCAGTTACATCATCGATAGGGAGACAAATTTGACAGACGAACTTGCTGGATAACAGAGGCTGTTTGGATCAGGAGAACGGCTCCGGTCATGAACAGAGATGAGGGGGCATACAAACTGAGTCACGTTTGGGACGGCATTCTCGCTGCTGCAGCGCCACCTACATCGGCTATATACAAAAATGTATAAGTAGCAGCAAGAAACAGACAGAGTCATTCTAACCCTGATGATGGGTGTCTGACAGACATCGAAACGTTGGACGTTACACTGGTTGTGTTGACAAGGATTTTACTATATGTGGCCGTGAACATGGCCGTGACTGTAGGATATGCGGCGGCACCGTAGGATCTGCTTGGAGACTACTCCCTACCTGCCCGTCCACAGTCTCCGCAGATTCGGAGCGCTCCGAGGGCGTGTAGTGGCCGTGGTGCATGCCGGGAGTGGCCACGTGCCGCAGGGGTAACATGGGACGGCCATGCCCGTCTGTCGGCACCTCTTTCTTCAGCAGGGCTTTCACAGCTTCGTGCGAGAGCGGGGTCTGTCATTGGTGGAAAAGAAGAAACAGATACAGTAGAAGCCAGTTAATTGCACACCCCATTTGCCAGCGTATTTCGTGCAATTATCCGGGTGGTGCAACAATGCTATTAAAAAGTTGGACTGCACCGGGTTGGGATTCCATGCGGTTAACAGAAGTGTGCGATAATCCGTTGTGCAATAAACTGGCTTCTACTGTACTAGTAATTTAAGTACTTTGCCAAGAGAATAGTTAATGTTCCTTCACTGAGGCTTGTCCTACTACGTGACGTCATGTTTCTATAACGTCACGTGACAGAATTGAACTGGTCAATGTTCCTGAAGAAAGCCAAAGCGTCGGTTAAACATTCTTTGAGTGTGTGGAAAGTTTAAACTCCGATCATGGACTATAGGAATACAAAATATGATAATAATCAATAACCCCCACTTCTAGGTTAGATTTGACCTTTGACTTCTATGTTAACTTTAACCTTTGACCGAAAACTGACCTTTGACTTGAGGTCCTTGCTCCTCAGATTGTACAAACACCTGATGATCAGGAGAATGTTCCTGAGTTTCTCCAGGAAAGCTTTCCGGGTCCGCTCTGCGCGCAGGAGCTCCACGGAGCTGTCGTGATGGGTCGGTTCGGGTAGACCTGTAACAGGCATGATAGACGACACGCTGTACTCAGACCATATGGAGACACGTTGTTATGGAGCTATCCGGAGAAGTTGTTAGGTATTGCGAGGCTAGAAAGATACGTGATTAGACCAGAAAGAGCAGCGTTACTTTTGAATGCCAAACGCTGCCAGGGAATGGACCGTCATGGACCGATCCTGTCGAACGCAATATCGAACATATAGAACCCACTATTCTGTTTCGAACACCTCCGCCAAAAACTGTTCCAGCGGGACAGAAATTGCTATTTTTGACGGAGGTGTTCGAAATAGAACCATGATCGAACAGGGGGCGGAGTTTTGGGATCGGTCCATTCAGGCTATGCTTTGGTGACCAAAACAGAATAGGGGGTTCTATTTGTTCGATATGGCGTTAGACAGGATCGGTTGGACTGCCGGATACCGCGGAGGTAACTCTCGGTATTTTCACGGGTAAATCATGGTGTCTATTTGTCGCCAGGTCCCGGGTTGATTTTAATTCCGACTTAAGAAAAATCCGGGGCCCGGCCGGGCCCAAATATAACCCAGTAGCCGCAGGGCGTCCAGGCAGGTGTACCGCCTGAAAGAGCCGAACTGACAGCCCGCGAACTGCCCCGGCAGGGCCCCTTGCCCAATTGTGACCATCATTAGACGTGTAACGTTAGCATTAGCTCTCCGAAGGTAGATTGTATATACCGTACACATCCAAAAATGTATTTCAAGCCCTTCAAATAAATCTGGTGTACAGGTCAAATTCTACCGACCCGAAAGCATCTCTGTGACCGGGACCTCCGCACAGCCGCCCGTGGACGGCCTCCTCTTGCTGGGGTCCTCCATGAGGGAGCCCTTACGTGCGCGCATGGCCTGCATCATCTGCACCATCTCCTTGAACGGTTTCCCCGCAGCAACAGCCCGCATGAGGTTCTGGCTCTCCCGTATCTCCTCTTGGACCTAGCACAGGAGCGTGAGTAGTAAACCAGGATTGTTACCCCCCGTAAAATATGGAGGTATTGTATTTCCTGTCAGTGTGGTGAATGTGCGTGTGTGAGGGCGCGTACGTGTGCGTGTGTGACTTTGTGTGTGTCGCTGTGTTTCCAGATATGTTAGGTCAGCAAACCTTAAGAACCTCTGAACTGATGGTGTTGATATTTGGTCTGTGGGTTGCTCTTGGAAAGACAATGACCAAGGTCGAGTTTGTACACACACACACACCCCACACACCGGTACTGCAGCAGAACTTTCGGTCTTTGTATCTTATGATCTTGACATGCGATGGGTTTGACAAATTTCCCATGAGTCTTGTTCACGGAAATGACCCGTCTTCTGCAGCTTTCGGGACATGACGTCAAAGACACGTGACTGTAGCAGCGAGTCGTAGGTGCCCAGATAACCTATGTCAGCCCCCGTTTCTGTTCAACGTCGGACGGTGTGCTCAAATGTACACAGCTTCTTTCACACCTTTTCCCTGTTGTTTTAGTTTGCTCCAAAATGCGGTTAATTAACACAGATGAACTTTCATACTTAGATTAAACTCGTCTATTTAATTTCTAGACCCCCTCATACACCCTGCTGCAAACCTGGTGAAAGTCGGCAGGTGTCCTCGCGTCCTTTTCTCGCCAGTCCTTGGCGGTCTTCAACGTTTCCGTCCCCAACATTAGCGGGACATCTCCTGTCCCGCCAGGGCCATCGGGGGAAGATGTGTCCGGCTAGGAAGATAAAACGTATGGAATGTAGCAACTGGAAGAACATTAATCAATTCCAACCATCGTACACTTCCGAAATGCAGATCTGAAAAGACACATAAGCTCCTTCCTGTATCAAGCCACAATCCTTCATAACAATGCTCTTTATAAATTCCTTCACACAGTTAAATGTTCGCCAAACCGCAATGTCGTTTCTATCCTTTTTAAAATCGATGACAATTCATGTGTCATATCTTAAATTATGTTTCGCGAAAGATGATGGTAGCAATTTCTCTGGATGAAGGCTGTTTTGAGCACAGCACTACTGTGTTGAAATCATTTCATGAGTTGCAAAAAAAAAGTTTGTCATGGGGTTGTTGGCGCAATCGGCAGGGTGTTCGATTCTGGGTTCGAAAACAGTAGGAGTCCCGTGTGAGTGGATCAACGGCAAATCTGTCCGGATATGCAGCTTGTATTGTTCAGTACAAACCTGCTGTGTTACGCCTTAAGGCGGTTTACTAAAAATGCAAAGCAAACAAATAAAGAAACAAAAAACACAAACCTTGACAGTTCGCCTGATAGGCGGGAGCTTGGCTTGTACGGGCAGGTTGAGGGCTTGAGTGACCAGAAGGCGGGGATCTAGCTTCAGGTCGCCCATAGCCTGGTACGGGCGGTGCGCCACACTGAAGAACCCCTGATGCAGCTGCTTCTGGCGACGGCTTGTTGTAGGAGAAAAAAATGTTTGAAAGAAGGAGTGAAAAGAAAGAAAGACTGGTCCATTTGATTACGGCATACTATATGTACGCTCATTTTGCGGCTGCTTTGTGCGGTTCTGTTAGCTAAAAGAAAAGACAACCAAAACGCCTAAAAAGACGTTCAAAGCAAGCCGGCTGCGGAGCCTAAACTCGAACTTAGCCTAAGCAAAATGTATAACATAGTACTTCGTCGGACTTCCAACGGGTTTCACATCAACACAGTCTATCTTTTATGAAAGTCCATCCATAAAATGACAGATGAGTACTAACCGGAAGTGACGTTCCCACATGCCCTCCGGGCGGGTGCTGACGTACATCCGGCTGGTGCGCTGCTCAACCTTATATGGTAATATAATATAATGGTGAAGAAGGAGACTCTTTTTATACAATCAATGCTTTATTCCCACCGACGTTTCGGTGCATGACCGACTGTCACCTTCTTCAGGGCAATTCCGACTGGTCCACTGCAGGACAGGCGATGCTGCTTAATCTCCAAGCAGATCTTGCATGGCATAAGACAATATCATAAGCTGGGGAAGGAGTAAATTGGCCACGCGTGACCAACTTACTCCTCTGCCAGCTAAACTCCTTCCCCAGCTTATGATACTGTCTCATGCCTGCTTGGAGACTAGTCGCTGCTCACAGTTCAGATGCAGTCACAAAACGTAAGTACATGTATTTACATAATTATGTACAATCAGCTTTATTAAAAGTCTCTTTATTCAGTGACCTACCAACCTGATGAACCTATTCACGGATAATATAATGGTCTATTGCTATTGAACAACTCGCAGCCCTAAGACTGAACTCTGAATTCTTACAAAGACATTACATATTGGTTAGTTTAGGACATGGCGTAATCTAAAATTTACTGACAGACGAGATACAATTATGTAAAATTCTGCTCATATCGTATTGTTCAATTAATTGTTCCTTGTATCATATAGCTGATTAGACACTAGTTTTATGTATCACACTATTCAGATCTTAGCCCTTAAGACTATATGCAATTAGCCTTCGGGCGTGTATTTGCAAATAAACAACCTATATTATCATCACATTTTGTTGAAAAAATTAAACGCATCACAGCCCAATTAACAATCATTCAATAAGCAATAAAACGTGGAGAGACGATAAGGTCAATAATAGTAATTCTATAATCTCACCACTTCAAATATAGCTGATCTATTGATCTATCGATTAATCTAAAACTACCAAATGTTTGGGCGGTCGAAACAATACGGGTACCTTTTCGCGACCGGCGGGCTCTGACGCGGTGCATGACGGGGCGTTCTTGCGGACGAAGTTGGTGATGTTTGTAGCCAGGACCGTAGCGGAGTCCACGTGGTGGGCTGGAACGGATAGAGCTGATTTGATTTGGTTCTTAATTCACAACAACCAAGATATCTAAGGCTTATTGGGTCACATTTCCAAACCGGACCCGGCCGTGCAGTTTTCGGGAGGGAAAAGAATGATATAAAAGAGATAAAAAAAAACACAACACGTCAACATAATATTCATGGGCATAATTTGTGTAAGTATCTAGGTATACATTTTAATTCTTACATTTAACATTCTTTAGACGTAGCGGGAACCGGATTCGTGCGCGAAATTCTACCAAGCCAAACAAACATCGTAACCCGTACAGTCTCAAAACTTACATATTCCTCTACTATCCACCACAGTTTCCGACTCGCTGACGTGCACAGAAAACTTTCTATGGCTTTTCAAGAACTAGTACTGCGACGACCTATTTTGTGCCCGACCTACTTTTGTAATAACCTTACCTCCATGATGGTGATGATGATGATGGTGCGGATGATGATGATGATCCTTGATCTTTTCTCCTGTTAGAGTGCTCCTCCTCTTTAGTGACACATTTGTGGAGCCCGTCATTTTATGTCCTCTTCTTCCGAGGCAAACTTCCAGTGGTGAATGCTGGTGTTGTTCGAACGGTATCTATGCAGCGACTCATTCTGACGTTCTAGAACAATCGTATCGCTGACGATTGGACTCGATTGTTTTGTGGTATCTTACCCTACAATAGTATGGCGTTTGTTCCAGAATAAGAAAATTGAAACACAACAAACCGTTTCTAACATGATAATATCTCGCATTGTTTGGACACCACACTTTGTACAAAGTGAAAATGATCTGGAACCAGTTAAATTCAATGAAAAGCTTATATTTCACTTTTAGATCTTGACCGAGAAGGTAGACGTCATGTACATTATTAACAGGTTCATAATGCTGGGAAATTCTTCTGGACAAGCACAAAGAAGAGTGCAACACGGCTTTATGTCCCGTCCTTATACCCCTGCCAAATCATTCACGATTTTCGGGCGTATCGATGGAAGATCGGCCATATTTAAGATCGACAGAGGGTTGTGCGTATTTTTCACCTGAAAACCGTCTCTGTCACATATAAGCCATACTTTGTACATTGTACAATTGTTGTGCAATAAAGGTATTATTATAAGCGAGGCTCGGGCGATTGCCGCAGAATGGTCGTCCGATCGATTTTCACCAAATTTGACAGGGGTATTATACCCCCCTTACATTAGGCGAAAATCAATCGGACGACGAGTGTGCGAGCTCTAAATTACGAGGAGGCATGACCCTGATCGGAAGGGGAAACTCTGCCATTTCTTCGTCGGCAGCAGGGTCATGCCTCCTCGTAATTTAGAGCTCGCAGACTCGTCGTCCCATTTTTTTAATGGGAAGTACAATAAATAAATAAATGAATAAATAAATAAATTTAGTCCTTTAGAGCTCGCAGACTCGTCGTCCGATCGATTTTCACCTAATGTGAGGGGGGTATAAGGACTGCAGGCCTTTCCGGTAGCGTGCATGTCGGGTGAGCGACACAGCCGGGATCGACCTCACGGCTTCTTGGTCCAGAGTTCAAGTTCAGCCAAGTTTTTACTAATTATGTAAACAGTTAACCAAAGACGAACTATTTTTATATATAATGACAGCCAGAGACAACATTGTACAACAAAAACTCTGTGAGTTCGTATATACTTGTTTTAAAAAGAGGGAAGAGGCATGTAAAAAATAGTTTTAGTAATAGCATAGCTCTAAATATTTTTATTCAATTGTTTGATTGTAGCACTACCTGTAATAGTATCTAGTCTTTAGTATTCCATGCAATACTATTGAATCACTGCATTTATCCCATGTGGGCAGGAACATGCAAATAAAGATCTTGACTAATATCACCCCGCCAAATAGAACGCGGTAAAATGGGAGTTAAAATAGCCTTTGTATGACGTAACACTTCCCAAATCAACGTTAAGTTCCCGATACATTCTTTTTTGTTGTTGTTGTTCAGAAAGAAAATAGCGTCTAAGAAACATGACACCTGCTTATAGAGTTACGTTCCTCTTTAACCAATTTAACGTTTAGTGACACAAGATCTCTTCAGAACACAATGAATGAAGTGCTAGATGTGTTGTACGAGCGTGTCCAGATCTAGCGCATCGGCTACACCATGACAAGTAACTACCAGACTTTCCTTCTATTGGGTCTTTGCTGTCTAATTTGTCAGGCCGATGAAGGTATCAACTTGACCGTTTCTGTGTCTGAAAATGCCAAGATTGGAACAGGCGTTGTCAACTTGCCGACTTTGTTGGGAGAGGAGAAAGCGGAACTTCCGTGTGTGATGTTGGAGGGTGATCGCTATGGCCGCTTCTCTGTGAGTACGAACTGCACAGTTGTGGTGGCCAGGCCACTGGACTGGTCAGTACAGTCGGAGTATCTTTTAAAGGTTCGTGTCGGAGGGCTACAAGACCCTGGTCACCATGTCGTCAGTATCAAATTAAATGTGAGAAACGTTTTGGGCTATCCTCCTGTGTACAACGAGACGTGTGAAACACCGGTTGATCTAACCAGAAACCGGTCTAATGAATTTCTGTTCAGTGTTTCGCTGAATATTGAAGCTGAGACGAGTGCCGGAGATGTTGTTTCTTACGAGACGACAATTAGCAAGCCTCTTGAGAGATGGAGCATGGACAATAATAAATTTGTGATCACAGCAGATAACAACTGTCAGGCTCGTATGGCAATCGCAGTCGGTAGTCTGAAAGACTTAGCCATTGCATCAGAACTGTATCAGAGGGCATGGAATCTTAACATATCATGTAGTGCAGAATCTGATGATATGCAGCCAGAGCTGTTAATAGAGCTTTTTTACAAACGCGAATGGCACAAAATACGTTACTTCGAACAAAAGTTCCCTCAAGTGATAGACAAACTTCAGAATCCGATGTTTATCTGGTTATTTTCCTTTGCATTTACGACAAAAAGCAAAACGCATGTGTGCGATTTCCCGTCATATCTGAGTTCATTCAGGATTCCTCAATATAGTGTACAACATGTTCAAACGCTAACATTTGATTTGACATCGATCGGATGCGGTCCCAGTAAATATGGCATTCTTTGTGATCAGATCTGCATCTGTAAAAATGGTGCCCGTTGTCACGGCTTCAATGGTGCCTGCAAATGTACAGCTGGGTGGCAAGGTGTCGCCTGTGACATTCCAAAGCCTGGTGTTACTGCAACAACGACACCAAGCGACAATTCTGATATCTACATTTCCGCTAACGTCACTGTTCACTGTCAAGTCCATCACGTCAGTGCCACAATGTTAGCATTGCGACTTCCAGACGGATCAGAGATTGCTAGGAGCAATGCTACTCGATTAGAACAAACTCTTTTCAACATACAGTTGAAAGACAAGGGTCCTTACAAGTGCCAGGCTTCAGGCGAATATGGAAATGCCTTCAATGCAACCATTGTACTTGACATTGCCAAGTGTCCTCCTCATCGAAAAGGCGAGCTCTGTGACAAAGCTTGTGACTGCCTCCAAGGCGCGACTTGTGACTGGCGGGATGGTTGCCTCTGTCCCCCGGGGTGGACGGGAACCAGGTGTCAGGCAACCTGCCCGAACGGCACCTTCGGCGAGCGGTGCCTGAAGACGTGCCGCTGCTTTAACGATGCGAGCTGTAGCCCTAGCGACGGCAAGTGTACCTGCACGGCAGGCTGGTACGGACTGCAGTGTGACGTACCCTGTCCAAGATACAGGCACGGCCTGGGATGTCAATCGACCTGCACCTGTAAGAACAACGCCACCTGCGACAACGTGGACGGCAGCTGCACGTGCGTGGCGCCCTGGACAGGGAAGAACTGTGACGAAAAGCAAGCAGAGCCACTGCTAGAGAGCCTTGTGCCAATCGGATCAATGATCGTACTGGCCGGTTGTGTAGCGACAATAATAATGCTGTACAAAAGGAAACAGGTGTGCGGCAGGGAGCCCGATAGAGATGGAGAGACCGAAGCTCTACTGCAGCTGGAGCAGGTTTGTTTGTTTCTTTGTTTCTTAATGAGTCTCCATTAGTGTTGAAATACATCCACTACTCTTCCTGGAGTCCTCTTCTATTAACTACTATTTGCAAAACGTTGTCTTACTAACACTTACCATCTAAAAACGATAATACAATAAGTAACACGTTTAACATCAATCAACTAGAATCCCACGAGCACATTCCTTTGCAAAATAATCATGTCTTTATTCAAGACGTTGAAGTCTTACCTATTTATTGCTAAAGAGAACATACCTACCCAAAAAGCAAACGACTGCATAAACGTGTTTGTAGCAGTTGGAAATTCCATTTTATCCATTCCAACTAACCTCGAGTATTGCTGTCAACAAACAAAGACATACATACACATTAACATGATTTCACATCAATCAATAGCATCGTTTAACAATACATGCATCATATCATATACATCAATGAATTACACAGGTGGAGTCAGATCTGGCGCAGGCCGTCCGGCCGGGCTGGCTCAGGCGCTGGGGCACGACCAGCCGACATCTGACACTCGGTCAGCTGATAGGTATGGGCAGGTTCGGTCACGTCATTCGGGCCAGGCTCAAGACATCTGCCGGGGACGTCACGGTTGCTGCCAAGGAGGTTCGCACACGAGACGGGCCGTGTTACCGCAGCTTCTTCAGGGAGGCAGCCATCTTGGTAGCCGTGCACGAGGATCGGCATCACGACAACCTTCGCTCCAACATCATTCAGCTGTTGGCATTGGTCAATGAGTCAACCAAAAAATACATCATCATGCAATACGCTTCCAAAGGCTGCCTTTTACGTTTGCTGCAACAGACACGACGGCAAAACGGACCACAGCCTCTCCCATATACTAGTAATCTCCGCTACGCCGTGCACATTGCCCGCGCTCTTCAGGAGCTCCAGCGCCTGGCGCTCACTCACGGTGACGTGGCCGCTCGGAACGTCCTCATCACTGCTGACGACATGGCCAAACTGGCCGACTTTGGACAGGCCGGTGACGTCTATACCACTGTCCAACACGTACCTAATGAAAAACGTGGCACAGAACCGGCTGACCGAGACACAAACAACGGAATTGAAGTGTTGCCGTTGAACTGGATGTCTGTGGAGTCTTTAGAGACAGGCGAGTACACTTGTCAGAGTGACGTCTGGTCCTTCGGCGTGCTGCTGTGGGAGATCGCCACGCTGGGACGAGAACCGCGTTACGATGGCAACAGCCAGCCAACGTGCCACCAGCTCGCACGGACACTCCGGAGGGGAGTCCGGCTGAGGAGGCCTCCGGATTGTTCCGGAGAGATGTATGGCGTCATGATGTCGTGTTGGCGGGAAAGTGCACCAGCAAGACCGGGTCCTGATATTCTAGAGACGAAACTCATGCAAATGTGTCATACGATGATAATAGAAAAGGAATCCACAGTTTGAGTGTGCAGACGTGTTGTTGAGATTCTGCTGTCCATCCCATATTAGTCGAGAATGGACTTTTCGCAAGTTGGACGAATGTGCTAAATTTCAGACTGTACCAACATACAAAGGAGTATAAAAGCTCCTTGATCATACCATAACTGTGTATATACTTTACTAGGGTGTTATACAGTGAATACTTTCCTTGATAACTTGTTTTAGTGCCTGTTAGGGATTTAACATAGTACATTTTATTCAAATATTTGGTCATGTGTACAGCGTCACAAGCATCAAACTTTGCATAATTATAACGATGATCAAAGTAGGCATTTATGTTGTAACAAACCAATGTAGTCAATGAAACAAGAATTAAAGACGATATCACCGGATTCAAACAGATGTACTCATGACTTCCAGGCACATACAACAGTGATTTCTTTAAGTTGGGTTGACTGTGACATCCTACATTATCACACCTGTCAGTCCACAGTGATTTTTCTTGGGTTGACTGTGATTGCGGCATCCTGTAAACATTATAACACCTGAATCAGGCAGTCATTATTACCCCTTACTTCACCTTACGAGGAACACATGTAAAAGAGAAATTTATTAAAGTGGGAGGAGTTCGGTGATGCAAAATAGTAGTAACATAAGACAGAGGTTCCACATGCTAACTTGCCGTTGTCTTACATACCGGCCCAAAACGCCCTTCCAGAATTCCACCAGCACCGCTGTCACTAGTGTAACGGTGAAGTTTACCATATCAGGAGTTCCCAAGTACCCCAAATGATATCACTGTTAACGTTGCCACATCATTAGGACTGAAAAGCCACGTGACTCGAATAAGCTACGTCCGTAAATGATCTGTCAATAGGATATGACAAAAGCGGAACTTCCGTGTACTTAAAATAAGCAACGTGACGTTCAAGTCCAAGGACTTCAAGTATTCTATTCTCCAAGGGCCTAATCTACCTCCTCCAAAACAACGTCATTAAAAAGAATGGTCAATACATTTAGATGTTATAATGCAGCGGTATGCTAATTAAAAAGTGAGCGAGCTTTCCTTTAAAAAGGTACTCTCTCATGTTTTAACCCGACCATGTTCCCGAGTGAAAAGGTTAGAAACCTTGCATGCAGTGGCTCCCAGGACTATTTGCTTTGCTTCATCAACCATGACTGACACATGATCTGTTTGTAGAAGTGCTGTTTGTCGAAGCGGAAGTCTAGATATAGAGCTTGCTTACTTGCTTTGCTTACTTTCTTTGCACAATCGTGGCCGCAATATGGCAGTCAAAGGTATCATACTTCTGCTGGATCTATATTTTCTACTTTGCCGGGCCGATGAAGGCATCAACTTCACTGTGTCTGTATTTGAAAATGCCAAGATTGGAACAAGTGTTGTCAGTTTGCCGAAGATGCTGGGAGAGGAGAAAGCGGAACTTCCGTGTGTGATGTTGGACGGGGATCGCTATGGCCGCTTCTCTGTGAGTACGAACTGTACAGTTGTGGTGGCCAGGCCGCTGGACTGGTCAGTACAGTCGGAGTATCTTTTAAAGCTTCGTGTCGGAGGGCTCCAGGACCCTGGTCACCATGTCGTCAGGATCAAATTAAATGTGAGAAACGTTTCGGGCTATCCTCCTGTGTACAACGAGACGTGTGAAACACCGATCAATCTTACTGGGAACCGGTCTAATGAATTTCAATTCAGTATTTCGCTGAGTGCAGAAGCCGAGACAGCTGCCGGAGATGTTGTTTCTTACGAGACGACAATTAGCAAACCTTTTGAGAGATGGAAAATGGACGACAATTCTAAGCTTGTAATCACAACAGATAACAACTGTCAGGTTCGTATGGCATTCGCAGTCCGTAATCTTAAAGACGTAGCCTTTGAGTCAGGACAGTGGAAGAGGAGAGAGAATTCGTACCAGGTCCTATCATGTCATGCTGAATCTGATGACATACTGTCAGAACTGTCAATAGAGCTTTTCGATCACAAAAATCACCGGGAAGACTTGCGTTACTTAGAACAACAGATCCCTCAGGCGATAGAAAAACTTCAGAATCCGATTTTGATATGGTTACTTTCCTTTGCATTTCCAACAAAAAGCAAAACGCGCTATGTTTGCCAATTTCTGACACTGCTGGATCCATTCGAAATTTCCCATAAACAATTTGGAAGAAACGTCATTGTGCATGTTGAAACCCTAACATTAGATTTCACGCCGGTCGGATGCGGTCCAGGTAAATATGGCATTCTTTGTGATCAGATCTGCATCTGTAAGAATGGAGCCCGTTGCCATGGCTTCAATGGTGCCTGCAAATGTACAGCTGGGTGGCAAGGTGTCGCCTGTGACATTCCAAAGCCTGGTGTTTCTGTAACAACGATACCTAGCGACCTTTCTGATATCTACATTTCCGCTAACGTCACTGTTCACTGTCAAGTCCATCACGTCAGTGCCACAATGTTAGCATTGCGACTTCCAGACGGATCAGAGATTGCTAGGAGTAATGCTACTCGATTAGAACAAACTCTTTTCAACCTACAGTCAAGAGACAATGGTCCCTACAAGTGCCGGGCTTCCGACGCCGATGGAAATGTCTTCAATGCAACCATTGTACTTGACATTGCCAAGTGTCCGCCCAATAGAAAAGGCGAGCTTTGTGACGAAGCTTGCGACTGCCTCCAAGGCGCGACCTGTGACTGGCGGGCTGGTTGCGTCTGTCCCCCGGGGTGGACGGGAACCAGGTGTCAGGCAACCTGCCCGAACGGAACCTTCGGCGAGCGGTGCCTGAAGAAGTGCCGCTGCCGAAACGGTGCGAGCTGTAGCCCTAGCGACGGCAAGTGTACCTGCACGGCAGGCTGGTACGGACTGTGGTGTGACGTACCCTGTCCGAGATACAGGCACGGCCTGGGATGCCGATTGACCTGCACCTGTAAGAACAACGCCACCTGCGACAACGTGGACGGCAGCTGCACGTGCGTGGCGCACTGGACAGGGAAGAACTGTGACGAAAAGCAAGCAGAGCCACTACTAGAGAGCCTTGTGCCAATCGGATCCATGATCGTACTGGCCGGTTGTGTAGCGACAATAATAATGCTGTACAAAAGGAAACAGGTGTGCGGCAGGGAGCCCGATAGAGATGGAGAGACCGAAGCTCTACTGCAGCTGGAGCAGGTTTGTTGGTTTGTTTGTTCATCAAGGAGACTCCATTAGTGCTGAAATACATCCACTACTCTTCCTGGAGTCCTCTTCCATTAACTACTATTTGCGAAAAGTTGTCTACTAATAATAATACAATAAATTACACGTTTAGCATCAATCAACTAGCGTTCTAAGAACACATCCCTTCGCCAAGTAATCATGTCATTATTCAAGACTTTAAGGTCTCATCCATGTATTGTTAAAGAGAACATGCCTACCCCAAAAGCAAACGACTGCATGAACGTGTTTGTAGCAGTTGGAAATTCCATTTTATCCATTAGAACTAACCTCGAGTAATCTAGTCCACAAACACACATACATACAAATCAACATGATTTAACCTCAATCAATAGCATCGTTTAACAATAATGTATCATATCATATTCATCAATGAATTACACAGGTGGAGTCAGATCTGGCACAGGCCGTCCGGCCGGGCTGGCTCAGGCGCTGGGGCACGACCAGCCGACATCTGACTCTCGGTCACCTGGTAGGCATGGGTAGGTTCGGTCACGTCATTCGGGCCAGGCTCAAGACATCTGCCGGGGACGTCACCGTTGCTGCCAAGGAGGTTCGCACACGAGACGGTCCGTGTTACCGCAGCCTCTTCAGGGAGGCGGCCATCTTGGTAGCCGTGCACGAGGATCGGCATCACGACAACCTTCGCTCCAACATCATCCAGCTGTTGGCATTGGTCAATGAGTCGACTAAGAAGTATATCGTCATGGAATACGCTTCTAAAGGCTGCCTTTTACGTTTGCTGCAACAGACACGACGGCAAAACGGACCGCAGCCTCTCCCACATAACCTCCGCTACGCCGTACACATTGCCCGCGCTCTTCAGGAGCTCCAACGCCTGGCGCTCACTCACGGTGACGTGGCCGCTCGGAACGTCCTCATCACTGCCGACAACGTGGCCAAGCTGGCCGACTTCGGACAGGCCGGTGACGTCTATACCACTGTCCAACACGTGTCTAGTAATAAACGTGGCAAAGAACCGGCTAACGGAGATACAAACAACGCAGGAAATGAAGTATTGCCGTTGAACTGGATGTCTCTGGAATCTTTAGAGACAGGCGAGTACACCTGTCAGAGTGACGTCTGGTCCTTCGGCGTGCTGCTGTGGGAGATCGCCACGCTGGGACGAGAACCGCGTTACGATGGCAACAACCACCCGACCTGTCACCAGCTCGCCAGGACACTCCGGAGGGGAATCCGGCTGAGGAAGCCTCCGGATTGTTCCGGAGAAATGTATGACGTCATGATGTCGTGTTGGCGGGAAAGTCCATTGGCAAGACCGGTTCCGGATATTCTAGAGACGAAACTCATGCAAATGTGCCACACGATGATCACGGAAAAGGAAACGGCAGTTTGAATGTTCAAGTGTGTTGTTGAGGGCTACTGTCCATCACATATTAGTCAAATAGGCTAGCGACTTTTCGTAAGTTGAACAAACGTGCTAAAATTCGGTGGGTACCATCATAACAGAACTGTCTATAGGATTTAGTAGGGTGTTATACAGTGAATACTATCGTCGATAACTTGTTTTCGTACCTGTTAGGGATTTAAAATACATTTCATTAAAATATTTGGCCATGTGCACAGCTGACTGAAACATACAGCGTCACATGCATAAAAACACTTACATAATCATAATGATGATCAAAGTGGTTATTTAAATTGTAAAAAACCTACAGGTATGGACTGAATAAAACAAGAATTTTATGCGATATTGCCTGATCAAACAGATGTACTCATGACTTCTATGGTATATATGAATCTTTCGTTTTGAAGAGGAACAGTCCACAGTGATTTCTTTAAGTTGGGTTGACTGTGATCATGAGGTTTCTTACATTATCACACCTGTGTCAGGCAGGCATTATTACCCCTTACTTCACCTTATAAGGAACACATGTAAAGGTGAAAGTGGGAGGAGTTCGATGATGCAATATAGTTCGTAGTAACATAAGACAGAGGTTCCACATGTTATCTTGCCGTTATCTTACATACTGGCTCAAAACGCCCTTCCAGAATTCCACCAGCACCGCTGTCACTAGTGTAACGGTGAAGTTTACCATATAAGGACTTCCCAAGTACCCCAAATGGTATCATTGTTGCCACATCATTAGGACTGAAAAGCCACGTGACACGAACAAGCTATGTCCGTTGAGGATCTGTCAACAGAATATGACAAAAGCGGAACTTCCGTGTGCTAAAAATAAGTAAAATGACATTCAAGATTATTCAAGTCCAAGGATTTCAAGTATTCTATTAATTTCTATTTTCAACCAAGCCAATCGACGTCCTCCAAAAAAAACGGCCTTTAAAAATTAGTCAATACGTTTAGACGTTATAATGCAGCGGTAGGCTAATTATAGGAAATGAGCAAGCTTTCCTTTAAAAAAGTACTCTCTCATGTTTTAATGCAACGAACCATGTTCCCGGGTGATATAAGGTCAGAATTGTTGCATACAGTGCCTTTGCTTCATCAACCATGACTGACACATGATATCTTCAACAAAATCAGGAAGCGCTGTTTGTAGATGCGGAAGTCTAGATATAGAGCACAATCGTGACCGCAATATGGCAATCAAAGGTGTCATACTTCTGCTGGATCTATATTTTCTTCTTTGCCGGGCCGATGAAGGCACCAACTTCACTGTTTCTGTGTTTGAAAATGCCGAGATTGGAACAGGAGTTGTCAGTTTGCCGAATTTGCTTGGACAGAAGAAAGCGGAACTTCCGTGTGTGATGTTGGAGGGGGATCGCTATGGTCGCTTCTCTGTGAGTACGAACTGTACAGTTGTGGTGGCCAGGCCGATGGACTGGTCAGTACAGTCAGAGTATCTTTTAAAGGTTCGTGTCGGAGGGCTCCAAGACCCTGGTCACCATGTCGTCAGTATCAAAGTAAATGTGAGAAACGTTTTGGGCTATCCTCCTGTGTACAACGAGACGTGTGCAACACCGGTCAACCTTAACGGGAACCGGTCTAAGGAATTTCTATTCAGTATTTCGCTGAGTGCAGAAGCTGAGACAGCTGACGGAGATGTTGTTTCTTTTGAGCAGACAATTAGCAAACCTCTTGAGCAATGGAACACGGACGATCCTACTATTTTAATTACAACAGACAGTAGGTGTCAGGCTCGTATAGCAATCGCAGTCCATAGACTGGATGACTTTGCCTTTGAGTCAGGACAGTGGAAGAGGATAGAGAATTCGTACCTATCATGTAGTGCTAAATCTGATGACATACTGCCAAAACTGTCAATAGAGCTTATCCACAATCACAAAAGTCAAAGGGAAGACCTGCGTTACTTAGAACAGCAGATCCCTCAATTGAAAGAAAAACTTCAGAATCCGATTTTAATATGGTTATTTTCCTTCGCATTTCCAAAGAAAAGCAAAACTCATTATGTTTGCCAATTTCCGACACTGCTGGATCCTGTCGAAATTTCACAAAAACAATTTGGAAGAATCGTCATTGTGCATGTTGAAACCCTAACTTTTGATTTGACGCCGGTCGGCTGCGATCCCGATAAATATGGCGTTATTTGTGATCAGATCTGCATCTGTAAAAATGGTGCCCGTTGCCATGGCTTCAATGGTGCCTGCAAATGTACAGCCGGGTGGCAAGGTGTCGCCTGTGACATTCCAAAGCCTGGTGTTTCTGTAACGACGATACCTAGCGACCCTTCTGATATCTACATTTCCGCTAACGTCACTGTTCACTGTCAAGTCCATCACGTCAGTGCCACAATGTTAGTATTGCGACTTGCAAACGGATCAGAGATTGCTAGGAGCAATGCTACTCGATTAGAACAAACTCTTTTCAACATACGGTTGAAAGACAATGGTCTCTACCAGTGCCAGGCTTCAGACGCCAATGGAAATGTCTTCAATGCAACCATTGTAGTTGACATTGCCAAGTGCCCGCCTAATCGAAAAGGCGAGTTCTGTGACGAAGCTTGTGACTGCCTCCAAGGCGCGGCCTGTGACTGGCGGGATGGCTGCGTCTGTCCCCCGGGGTGGACGGGAACCAGGTGTCAGGCAACCTGCCGGAACGGAACCTTCGGCGAGCGGTGTCTGAAGAAGTGCCGCTGCCGAAACGGTGCGAGCTGTAGCCCCAGCGACGGCAAGTGTACCTGCACGGCCGGCTGGTACGGACTGTGGTGTGACGTACCCTGTCCGAGATACAGGCACGGTCTGGGATGCCAACTGACCTGCACCTGTAAGAACAACGCCACCTGCGACAACGTGGACGGCAGCTGCACGTGCGTTGCGCCCTGGACAGGGAAGAACTGTGACGAAAAGCGAGCAGAACAAACAGTGCCACTACTGGAGAGCCTTGTGCCAGTTGGATCCA
Organism: Branchiostoma floridae; assembly: GCF_000003815.2. Lineage (NCBI taxonomy): Eukaryota > Metazoa > Chordata > Leptocardii > Amphioxiformes > Branchiostomatidae > Branchiostoma > Branchiostoma floridae. The sequence goes on along the minus strand of NC_049996.1, from coordinate 15,411,905 downwards.
TAATCGTACTGGCTGCATGCGTAGCGACAATAATAATGCTGTACAAAAGGAGACAGTTGTGTTGTGGACAGCCAGACAGAGACAGAGAGACCGAAGCCCTTCTGCAGCTGGAGCAGGTGGAGTCAGATCTGGCGCAGGCCGTCCGACCGGGCTGGCTCAGGCGCTGGGGCACGACCAGCCGACATCTGACACTCGGTCAGCTGGTAGGTATGGGCAGGTTCGGTCACGTCATTCGGGCCAGGCTCAAGACATCTGCCGGGGACGTCACCGTTGCTGCCAAGGAGGTTCGCACACGAGACGGTCCGTGTTACCGCAGCTTCTTCAGGGAGGCAGCCATCTTGGTAGCCGTGCACGAGGATCGGCATCACGACAACCTTCGCTCCAACATCATCCAGCTGTTGGCATTGGTCAATGAGTCGACTAAAACGTATATCGTCATGGAATACGCTTCCAAAGGCTGCCTTTTACGTTTGCTGCAACAGAAACGACGGCAAAACCGACCACACGCACAGCCTCTCCCATATAATAGTAATCTCCGCTACGCCGTACACATTGCCCGCGCTCTTCAGGAGCTCCAGCGTCTGGCTCTCACTCACGGTGACGTGGCCGCTCGGAACGTCCTCATCACTGCCGACAACGTGGCCAAGCTGGCCGACTTCGGACAGGCCCGTGACGTCTATACCACTGTCCAACACGTGTCCAATGATAAACGTGGCAAAGAACCGGCTGATCGAGATACAAACAACGTAGGACATGAAGTATTGCCGTTGAACTGGATGTCTGTGGAGTCTTTAGAGACAGGCGAGTACACCTGTCAGAGTGACGTCTGGTCCTTCGGCGTGCTGCTGTGGGAGATCGCCACGCTGGGACGAGAACCGCGTTACGGTGGCAACAACCAACCAACCTGCCACCAGCTCGCCAGGACACTCCGGAGGGGAGTCCGGCTGAGGAGGCCTCCGGATTGTTCCGGAGAGATGTATGACGTCATGATGTCGTGTTGGCGGGAAAGTCCACCAGAAAGGCCGGTTCCGAATGTTCTAGAGACGAAACTCATGCAAATGTGTCACACGATGATTACGGAAAAGGAAACCACAGTTTGAATGTTCAATCGTGTTGTTGGGATATTGCTGTCTAATCCACAGTACAAGTCATGCCGAGAAAATGCATTTTCTCATTGTATTAGAAACTCATGCAAATACGGCGATAATGGAATATGAAAACGTGTTCAACCGTGTTGTTCTAATATTGCTGTCCGTGTCATAGAAAGGGCCTTTTCATATTGTGAGTTGATTCTAAGATGTCAGCATGTATCATCACACACTATTGTGCGCTTAACTGATACTCGTCATACACATGTATAGTAAGGTGGAATCTTCTCCTCAAGGTGTGTTATGCCAGCAAACATTTTTTAAACAATTGTACAACATTGTAAATGTAGTAGCTGTTAGAGAGTTTAATTACGTCTGAATTGCATGCAGGTAGACTTAGTTCTGATGCATCAACGAGATGTAAGCGATCATGATGACGCATCAGTCCACTTCAGTTTATCCTCGGAGAGTTCCTGCCCTTGGGAGTTCGTTATCCTTAAGTCATGAACATGTGTCTTTCTTAATAATCTTTCTAAGGAATTCAAAGACTACTTTGCAATACCAGATAGTTATTCTAATAATATTTAGAATTCATTATCAAATGTAATCTTAATTGGAGACTAACCTACAAGTTTTAGACACGTATAATGGTTTGGCAAATCACAGTTCGTACGTCTTAGCTGAGGCTTTTTAACTTGGGTTCAGTAATATGATTTGATTACCGGCAGCATCACCAATGTAATAAAGAACTTCAAGTATTCTTCGTAGGCTTTGATGTGTGTTGTTCTTGACAAACGTCTGTGTCCATTGAACTCTTTTTCTTCTTCTGGTTGAATATAACCAGGGGAATGGGGACAAACATCTGGCAATATATTATATTATGACGGCGGGTCGGCGAGATCAACTGAAAATTCAGGGTGAGTGTTTCTTTTCTGTTAGAACAACGCTCAAATGTTACAACTATAAAAAAACTTTTCCATAATTCATAGGGATTTCTTTTAGCTGCATACCTAAACAATGTGGAAAGGCTACGTCGATGAAGGTTTGACATCCAGGTAATAAGATATGCCAAATAGCAAGCAACTGGATATGATTTTAGAAACGGTCGGGCGTTTCAGGTAGCATCCAATACCTTTTGTCAGTGACACTGAGATGATCTTGTTGAAAAGCAGATTTTCTACCCTAACTATACCCTAACCATTCATAGTAAGGGTATAAAATCTCTTCTTCAACAAGTGTCATTGCCAAGAGGTAGTGGCTATTACCTGAAACGTCTGACCATTTTCAAAATCATGTCCAGTTGCTTGAGTAATAGTCTATTTGGCGAATGCGGAAAAGAACCCGAATATTTAATGGTCGCCCAGAGTGAAGACCTCGTAGTCTAGAACGTTGAAGTAATAATCCCCCATGAGTATACTGCAGGAGGCATTGTCGCCGCTGTACGAGTGCGGTAAGTTGGAGTAACACTCCGTGCCTGTGTGGCAGTTGTTAGCGATATAGAGGTCCGCGCCCGCTCCGAAGATGGGTCCAAAACTGCAGAACAGAGTGAAGACCTGTCATAAGTCAAAGTACATGATACTCAATGATGTATACTTTACAATACTGTATGATTATATAGAAAGATATCAATACAGTAACTCCAGATGCCCTTTCTTATCATCCAAAAGGAGACAAATAAAAGTTTAGAATCTTATGGAATCGTCTTTCTATCAGGTTATTGCTTAAATATTTCTCAACACTCCATGGACAATGCTGTCAGCTAATCAGGGTTGGACAAGTCCACTAGCTTGATTGTCCAGGGCAAGTGAAAATGCTGATCAGGTGAGTGCATGGCCACTTGTCCGATCGGACAAGTAAGATTTTTCCATGAGAGAGATTTTGACATACATGTGACCTTTCAGTCATAGCATCAAGCATTGCTTAACACAGAAAAATTGAGTCAACAATAAACAAATTCCATTGATGGAATTGAAAATACTTGACAAATGTCATTTAAATTACCGGACAAGTGAAAAGATAGTTCGGACAAGTAAATTTTCTATGTACTTGCTCGATAGGACAAGTGAATTTTAGAAAACTTGTCCAACTCTGCTAATACTTACTTTGGATGGTGTGATGTGGCAAACTTCTTGTTAAGGATGTGGAAACGTGTCGGCTCCACCCCTTGTTGGTTTACCAGGGTGAACAGAAATGCCCTACAAGAGATCAAGAGTAAATTTCGATTTATATCTGCAGGTATGTGGCTATCAGGCGTTAAAAGTTCCAACTTTACGGACGTCCTACACGTTCCAGGTAGCCTGGGTACCATCCGGAAAATAGTTAGCTCCGACGTTCACTATATACTATTTATATCATACCTGTGACGCGAAAACGTTTGATACGGGTAGTCCGGACTGGATGATAACTATCCGTACGGCCCGGGTTCGAAAGTTGTATCACACAGGGTCCCATCGATCAAACAGAACGCGCCGTTGAAAATTCGATCGAACACTGGCTTCTCGAACCAAATTGTTACATTTTTACGATGGCAGCATCCAAGATGAAGAGAAGTATTCTTTTCCAAGAGTATGATAGTGTTTCAAGCTCGAGTTACATTGACAATGAGAAGAACCTCAACACGAAGAGGAAGACAGAGGCCGAAATCAGTCACTTCGTGTTGTTCCTGGAGGCAAATGGAGAAGAGAGGAGGCCGGAGAACATGTCGGAGGAAGACTTGGATGAGATGCTGGGAAGATTCTTCATAGGCATACGCAAGGATAGTGGCGAAGAATATGAGCCAGACAGCTTAACCAGCAAGCATCGGTCCATTGCCCGTTATCTAAAAGAGAAGGCCTACCCAGCAGAGATCATGACTGATCGCCGTTTTGCGCATTCACGTGAATGCCTTGTGGCGAAGCGGAAGAGCCTGAAGAAGGAAGGGAAGGGAAGTAAGCCAAACCGTGCGGAGCCACTGAGCGCAGCCCAAATGAAACTCTTGGAAAAAAAGAGGCTTATTGGGCCGTACAACCCCGAAAGCCTCATCAGCGCCCTGTGGCTGAATAACACCATGCTGTTTGGCATGCGGTCCCGGGCGGAGCATTGCACCATGCTCTGGGGGGACATAGAAGAAACAACCGACAGCCAAGGACGGAGTGTACTAGAGTACAGTGAGCGGGCGACTAAAACCAGGACCGGTGCAACCTCCGATTCACGACCATTTCGGCCACGGGCCTACGCATGTCCGGAGCGCCCGTCTCCATGTCCCGTCAACTTGTACAGAGAGTACCGAAAGCGCAGACCAATGACGCAGATGCATCCAACGGCACATTTTTACCTTGGAATCAACCAAGCGCGCAAAGCTGGTGCTGAAGTATGGTTTGTCGATGGGGAAGAACAAAATCGGGAGCATCATGCGCACCATGGCTGAGAAAGCAGGTCTGTCGGGCTGTAAGGTCAACCATAGTGCAAGAAAGACAATGATGCAAACGCTCGTGTCCGCCGACCTCCCCCCTACGCGAATCGTGCAGCTGTCTGGGCACAAGAACCTCCAGTCTGTCAACAACTACTCGTGTGCTACTGAGGAGCAACAAAAGGAAATGAATGACATCATCATGGGAAGTGCCGAGAAACCGCCAGCACCATCGCCTGTGTTCCCGACCCCTTCCACGCAGCCCACTGTCCACATAACTTTTGCCGGAGCAACGATCCAAGGGGGAACCTGGAACTTCGGCGGCTCTTCCTCGAGCTCCAGCGCATTGGCTAGCCAGCAGATTCAAATTCAGTAGAAACTTATGACTGCCGTGCCTTTCAAATGTTTCAAATGTTGCAACAAATCAAGCTGTTATTATGAATTTACATTTAGCTGAGCTCAGGTGAACTCGTAGTGAGATAGAAGTTTGTTCCGTTAACCAGTTCGAAGCCTGTTCCTTTACCCTGTTCTTTTGTTCGAATGGACGAATAAAGTTGTTGTCGCAACGTGCATCAAGGACATGTTTTTGCTCTTTTTTTGCGATAAACATGAGTTTTCTCAGGTTGGCATGATATGCCTTCGGCCGTCGGGCGATCCAACCCGCGGTCAGGCTGATACCTTGGGCGATACAGAATACACCGTGTTGTATTCTATGTATACAGTCACTTCTAGCTCTGACATTCATTATACACTATATATATAGCTTCTCTGCCATTCTGTCTGGGATCCCAAACCATGTTAACGTCTTTAATCGTCCAAATTTTGAACAGGTGGTGATTGGTCCCTACATATGAGCAAATTAAGGTATGAGTACAAGCGCTCGTTCGAACAGGCCTTTCCGAAGGGCCCTCCGTCCGCTTGCGGGAGGGCCTGTTGTCATCGAATGAGTGCTCTAGAACCCACTCCCATGAACTGACGTAACCACCAAAAGGTGTGAATGTGCATGTCTCCAGACGGGTAGCAGAAGCGAACATAGGAGAAAACAGCTATCCTGATGGTACCCAGGCTATCATATTGACATATTGTTAAGTCAAAGAGAGAAGAGTTAGAAGTCAAAGGACATCAGTTCAGTTCAGTTCAGGACATCATTGTGTAATATTTTGCACATTTTGGTACTTTTTTGTTCATTTGGAATGCCATATGAATTAGCCAAGAATATCAACCCCTAACAACAAAAAATCTATCAAAACAAAAACTATCTGTATCTGTATAGCCGGTACAACTGCCCTTCCGCATAACACACCAGCTTCGCAGGAACGCGGCACGGCAGCAGTTGGTCATATTATACACTGAGCAACCAGTCACACCTAACTTTTGCACATCTGACTGCTGTAAAAAACTGTACATCACTCTTACCTGTCTGAAGCGATGTACTTCCCCTGTGCGGGGGCTTTACTTGTCCAGGGTACATCACTGAATCCCCCACACACATTCCCCTTGTGGCCCTACAGCAATACAGGGTACAGGACAAACAGGTTTAACAATGCTGTCTAGAAATGCTGTTCTTAAGATATTTGACAGGATAGACACACATTAACACATGATTTATTATTTATTGTTAAGTCAAACCATTAATTACATGGTTATCCTTATTGCATCATTATTATTTTCTACATATTACGTTACTTTATCATTCATTGTTAATTCATACCATTAATTACTTGTTTATCCTTATTGTATCAATATCATTCTATGTATTACTTTACTTTATTATTATATATCATAATCAATTTTGTTTAGTTTAAAGGAGGAGGGAGCTAAGTATAAGCTTCACAAGCTTTTTCCCTCCTCCTGCACCTGTTTTATCCATTGTTTTCGTTTTGTGTTTTAATGTAATACTTGTGTGCGAATAAATAAACAAACAAACAAACAAACAAACACAATATGACCCAGCAGATCCACAGCTAGGGGGCCAAAATTTACAATACTTGATCTTTATGTCAACACCAAAAATTAAACACCACAGCACATCCAGGACGAAATGTATGCAAAACAATTGTTGCTGTAGTACCAAAGTCAACCACCAGGAGGCCCAAAATCAAGCTTCACTGTCGGGATCACCCCACCTACCCACCAGAAACCATCACAATCCATCCAGCGGTTCTTGAGATATATACCCAAACCCAGCTGCACACCCAAAACAGTACATGATGTGTATATTCACCCACTGTAATTATATAACAATGCTGTTTAGAAATACTGTACTTCTATTTTTATACATGAAGAAGATAGAACTTAATTGCACGAAACTGTAAAGGTTACAATGTGTGGCAACTTGTACATACAATACATACAGAACAGTTTAACTACATGAGTTGCTAATATCCAAAAAATTCCAAGAAACTAATCTATTTTACGAATGATAATAGGATTAACAATCAGGCTAACGTTATGTGCTGCTTCAGGACAGTATGATATTTTCCCCGTTTTTAAAAGAGTTGTATATAAATTGACCAACATAGGCAGATATATCAACAGGACATGATAGTAACATATTAAACATGTTCATAAGAGTCCAGACTTATGTAATAATAGCAAAAGTCACTAGGTGGCGCTCATGTGAAACGACCAACTCACCAGGATGAGCACAATGGTGGGGCTGAAACCGTCACAGTTCTGGTGGAATGCATCGGCCGTGTAACCGTCTCTGGACGCCTTGTACAGCAGTCTCCACTCCTGCTTACTGTCCCCGTACCTGGGGTTAAACACAACGGGAAAACATAACACCAGTTAAGTACACAAGGATTGCAAAGGGGTCCCTCAGAAACTGTCACAACGTGGACCTTTATTACAGCAGGGCTGCACTATGGAGCAAGATGGTAGACACTCAAAGAACAACTCGGATTACATTACCTAATTAACATACTGAGGTATACCAAGGTTGTGTGGTCTACTTTTCCTCTTCTTTCTAAATTTTCCTTTGTACCTGATTAGCAATTATTAACTTCTGGCTTGTCTACCTTAAGAGCTTGGGAAACAATCTTACTGCTTACAACACTGCATAATGCTATTGATCAAACTTTTTATACAGTTTTACAGAAAGCTGCTTGATAGCTCCAAATGGTTCAGATATATATTGCTAATAGGGAGACCAACATGGTTACATCATTTGAATTTGACAAGGCTCTACAGAGGCAGGCCCTTACCATTGGTTGAGTACCCTTTGTAGAGGCAGTCTCTCCCTGCTCAGAATGTCTGTTCAAATATGTTTCAGCTATGACTTTAAGGGACACCAACATGGCCAACACAGTGCAGGTCACATTTTACAATGCTCCATAGAGGCAGGACCTTACCACTGGTTGAGTACCCTTTGCAGAAGCAGTCTGTCCCTGATCAGAATGTGCGTCCAAAAATGTTTCAGCTATGATATAATGAAATGCTAATGGGGACACCAACATGGTCGACAAAGCAGACACCACATTACATTAAAAGGCTCTTTAGATGCAGGACCTTACCATAGGTTGAGTACCCTTTGTAGAGGCAGTCTGTCCCTGATCAGAATGTCCATCCAAACATGTTTCAGCTATGATATAATAAAATGCCAATAGGGACACCAACATGGCTGACATTGTAGACAGAACATCACATGAAAAGACTCTTTAGAGGCAGGACCTTACCACTGGTTGAGTACCCTTTGTAGAGGCAGTCTCTCCCTGCTCAGAATGTCTGTCCAATGCTAATGGGGACACCAACATGGTCAAAACTGTAGATAACACATTACATGAAGGCTCTACAGAGGCAGGTCCTTACCATTGGTTGAGTACCCTTTGCAGAGGCAGTCTCTCCCTGCTCAGAATGTCTGTCCAATGCTAATGGGGACACCAACATGGTCAAAACTGTAGATAACACATTACATCAAAAGGCTCTACAGAGGCAGGTCCTTACCATTGGTTGAGTACCCTCTGTAGAGGCAGTCTCTCCCTGCTCAGGATGTCTGTCCCTTTGAAGAGTTTGTGGGAGACTCTGGGGGTCAGCCTCCTGTCTCTGCTGTTCTTCAGTCCTGTGGGTACAGCTGCAATGCGATACCTGGGGACAAAGCATCACAATCCTGTTGTTATTGACTTGTATTGGAGAGCCAGGGCTTGAAATACTAGGTGCACACAAAATTGGAGCTGTGCACCCAATTATTTTCTGTGGGTGCACAGGGTGCACCCAAATATTTTCTTAGGTTTATGTATGTAAAGATATCAAAGTATACTAGTATGCATCATATTCTAAGTGTTAGAAAGAGAATAAAATGTCTGTCATGGTACTTGTTTAAGGATTTGATAGCTTGTAACCAAGTTTTATTATAAGGTTATTACTGAAATTTAAGTGGTGCACCCAAAATGTTTTTGGTGCACCCAATTTTTTAAGCTGGGTGCACCAGTGCACCTAATCCCCAAAATGAATTTCGAGCCCTGGAGAGTGTTGGGTAGGTCATGAGTTTGATCCCCACCGAGTCATGGATGGTTGGAACCTTTATCTATTGAGTGGGGTACATCATAGCAAAGGGTACATGCTGCTTTCTTGCCTAAGCACTCAGCATTTGACTCAGAAAGACCCGTACAAGTACCCACCTCCACATAAAGATGACCTTGGAAATGTGACCACTTTTTGATGACACAGCAAGCATTCTTAAAAGAATCTTGTCTAATAGTAATAAGTGACCACACCTGTCTACCTAAACCAAATGTTCTCAGTACCCTGGAAGGTCTTTCTGGGCTGTCAAAAGTGCAACAAAGTCAAAGCAGTGTGAACACATAATTTATATAGTTTACTTATTCATGTGTCTGGTACAGTGCAGACAGACCAGAAAAATGAAGATACTCTTTTATTAGGTTTTGAATTATTTGTTTACCTCTCCAGTGATAGCTCCATGGGCACAGCTCCAGTGGGCTCCACCTCTTCAGCAAACACCTTACTGTCTATCAGCAGCAGTTTCACATGTTCTATCACTCCAGACAGGTGCTGAAAGAAACAGACACAAAGGTTATTTGTCATCTATCTTTCTGATGAATGTCTAACATAGTAAGAAGTAAGGAGGTGCATAGAACTGAGATTACTGTCATTAAGTAATATCTGTGTGCCTTCTATCATGCTATAGTTTGGTGCAATGTATACAAAGTCGTTACTCTTCTGACTTTACAAAGGAAAAGCTAGGGAAAATTTGCTGTCATCCCCCTCGTGGTGACAACTGGAGAAGCCTGTGGAAAGTGACTGTACCTGGCACTAGTGTTTTTTTTCAGCCATGTTGCACCAAGCAAAATGTGGTTGTGTTTGTAAGTGTCACTCACTCCCTAAGTAAGTGTAAGTGTGTAAGTGTGCAAGTGGGCATTTCTGCTTTCCCGCAACCTGGAGAAACCTGTAGAAAGTGAACCATACCTGGCACACCCGAGCCTTCTCCTCAGGGCTCCATCTCTGAGGGGAGTTCTCCACCTTAGCCTGGTACTTGGCCCTACCTGCCACACACCTGTAGAAAGTGACCCTACCTGCCACACACCTGTAAAAATTGGCCCTACCTGCCACACACCTGTAGAAAGTGACCCTTCCTGCCTCACACCTGTAGAAAGTGGCCCTACCTGCCACACACCTGTAGAAAGTGACCCTTCCTGCCTCACACCTGTAGAAAGTGGCCCTACCTGCCACACACCTGTAGAAAGTGACCCTACCTGCCTCACACCTATAGAAAGTGGCCCTACCTGCCACACACCTGTAGAAAGTGGCCCTACCTGCCACACAACTGTAGAAAGTGACCCTACCTGCCACACACCTGTAGAAAGTGACCCTACCTGCCTCACACCTGTAGAAAGTGGCCCTACCTGCCACACACCTGTAGAAAGTGACCCTACCTGCCACACACCTGTAGAAAGTGGCCCTACCTGCCACACAACTGTAGAAAGTGGCCCTACCTGCCACACAACTGTAGAAAGTAACCCTACCTGCCACACACCTGTAGAAAGTGACCCTACCTGCCTCACACCTGTAGAAAGTGGCCCTACCTGCCACACACCTGTAGAAAGTGGCCCTACCTGCCACACACCTGTAGAAAGTGGCCCTACCTGCCACACAACTGTAGAAAGTGACCCTACCTGCCACACACCTGTAGAAAGTGGCCCTACCTGCCACACACCTGTAGAAAGTGACCCTACCTGCCACACACCTGTAGAAAGTGAACCTACCTGCCACACACCTGTAGAAAGTGGCCCTACCTGCCACACACCTGTAGAAAGTGACCCTACCTGCCACACACCTGTAGAAAGTGAACCTACCTGCCACACACCTGTAGAAAGTGGCCCTACCTGCCACACACCTGTAGAAAGTGACCCTACCTGCCACACACCTGTAGAAAGTGAACCTACCTGGCACACCTGTAGAAAGTGAACCTACCTGGCACACCCGAGCCTTCTCCTCAGGGCTCCATCTCTGCGGGGAGCTCTCCACCTTAGCCTGGTACTTGGCCCAGGCCAGCACCCGTCTCCACACCTCCTCCTCCTCCAGGGCAAGCTGCAGCAACACAAGCATTGATTATGATTATGATTAGGAATGGATGGATTGATGGATGGATCTATTGTGCAACAATTGCATCAGTGACAATGTATGGCAATGTACAAATAACAAAACTTACAGTCTAATATTACACAATGTAGTTTTGGCATCTCATCTTTAACTTAAATATCTGTCCAATGACTTGTAACTGTATTTAGACAAAGAACACAGAATGTAACCATGATAATACAATATAATACAAGTCTCTTGCAGCTAGGAAACATAGCCTGGGTGCCTGCCTTCGTATACATGTAGCTTTGTTCCGCTTACGTAACTACATGTAGGAAAGAGACAGAGAGAGCAGAGTAAAGCTAAAAAGGCTGACACCCAGCCGGGCATGAAACATCTAATAGTATATGATGAGGCAGCCATGTGGCATACATAGCTTCCTGAATAGACAGTGTGTCTAGGGTACATTATTGGAAGGGCAAGACAGAGCCCTCTCCTTCTCCTGCCTTTTACCTCCCCACCCCAAATCAGATACCTGTTTTCACTCTGAGACAGAGTGGGAGCCTTTCCCAAGGGCACAAGTATTGAACTAGGGACTTATTGGTTCTGAGCCCAATGCTCACTACACCTGATAACCTGCTACTGTAACCAGAAAAACCTGGTGACAATAAGAGACAAAGAAGCATAATGCAACACAGGTCCCCATAACTCACCACATCTAGAACATTCGTAGATGTGTGTGCAGACGTAAAGACAGTACTTTTAGCCTTTGACGGGTCATATGGCAAGGCCTGGCAACAGTTACTTTAAACCAATTCACATTTCCACAGACGTGATTTTGACTTCGCAGTGAATTAAGGGCAAGGGGGTCCTTATTCAGAGGCACTACACTTGGTGTCACAGTGGGAGGGGGGCAAACTTTGTAGCCATGGTGAGCTGCAGTACTTTTAAATTTTAACCACATGCCTTTTGCAATGAATAGCTGCTGGAGGATAGTCCAAACTTTTCTTGATTGTAGTTTTATAGAAACTGCAGAGATTTTATCCCAGCACCTGAAAGACTAGGTGATAATGACATGTTTACATGTCACATAAATTCTCTAATTTAGATGAGAAAAACTGCTGTAGTTTAAACTTGAAACAATACAACATTACAAGAGAAATAAAGCTAAATTATGATCTTTATTTCAACAGTGCTGATAAGCGATGTATACAATTGGTAAGGCCTTAAGCCATAACATGCTTTTGCAAGCCAGACATGCAGCCGAAACTGCACAACGCTAAAGTTATCTTGATTTGTTTACTGGTATGTGGTGTGAAGCATTTTTGTGAGGAATGGCATGACAAATCTCCTTTAAAAAATTCTAATGACATATTTCTTTGTTGTCACCTTTGCTATACTTAAATATTGCAATGTGTACTTCATCTATCTATTCTAACATCCGAATCTTAATAAGAATATTAACCCAGAGATCAAAATGTCAGGATACAAAACTTGAAACTTTAACCCACAGAGCAAATTTCAATTAGAAGTTTCCTAGTATCTGGTTTCCAACCGACAGAGTAATGCAAAATAGGTCTTCTTTCCTAAAATAAGAGTCTAAATGGTAGTGGTAGTCTTTGAACCATTATATTGACAAGAATCATTTCTTTGTGCTATCTTTAGGTATTATACAACGATATATATGATTAATGGTGAATTAAAATAGCTCAATAGGTCTAACAGAAAAAGGCATGCCTGATTTGATTTAGATACATTGAGTGCACCATGGTCTTAAACTCACAGTAAAGATAGGGTCTGCCTTGGAATCCCACCTATGGCCCCTAGACTTCCCCACAAATGCAGAAAATAAAAATTTAAGCAGCTCCACAGGATGGTTGTACTACACTGGTTGTCTGGAACAAATTTTGGTGTAACGTAGGAAGTTTAAAGTTCTAAATGTCACTGAAGATTGTCAGCAGAACTATTTCTAAGAGACTTTCAATTGAAAAAAGGAGGTTTTCTTGTGAAAAAGTTGTGATATTTCTAAAGAGAGTTTACATTTTTTCTGGTAAAATCGTTGCGGTAACAGTTGCAGAGTTGTTTGTGTTGTCTAACGTAACAGATGCCTCGGATTGTTGCCATATCTTGTGTTTATTACAGTTGGTCAGTAAACACGCCGGCTGTCAGGAAGAAAAGCAGGTCTGCACTTGCTAGGGATGTGTTGGGGTTTACCAAGGAACATGATGTCTTAAGTAAAAACACCGAATGGCTGACCGTTTCCAAAATCATATCCAGTTGCTTGAGTAACTGCTTTTCGGCGTATCTTATTAGCTGACATTGTCTAACCTTCATTGACATAACATGATGTCTTATTTTTTTCTTCAGGGTTTTTGGAACTACAGACCTCTAGTTTTGTTAATTTTGTTTTTCCTTGAGGGTTGTTCACTGTAGTCACAATCAAATCATAATATTAATGTTTAAGAGAGGAAGGCAATGGTCAATCTTGTCGCATATTGAATTGATTTGGGACTATACAACACAAGGGTCCTTTTCAAGGGAGTCAAGGCATTAAAAAATTTTCCCTATCGAATTCAGTTTTGGATGCCAGTTTCTTACCAAGGAGGTTAATAAATAATAACCTTCTTGATTTTACCATGTATTCAATTGCATACATCCTTGACTTACTTGACTTACATACATCCAGTTTCTTTGAAAAACTTATCAAATTGCTTTTATTGAGTTCTATGGTTATGATATGGTAGTACAAATGTACATGTATGTCTACAAACACAACATTTAACCAGACTATTTTTCTCAATCATCATAGTCAGCACTAGGCTTCAATACACATACTAAACACAGGAGGTACTCACTAGAATGATGTGAATAAAACATCCATAGCAGGGCTCTCCAAACCCCTTACCCACCCTCAAACAGAGGAAAGGATCTGATTATCCCCCACATGGCCCCGACATAAGTGTCACTGGGTGAAGACCAGTTCTCCCATTGCAACTGACATTTTGGATGGTATGTATTCAAGAAACAACTCTTTTCTTTCGATAAAATGTTTTATACAATGTTTAGCACAACAGTTACAGTTTTCTTGAGCTATAAGTATGCGACAACCCCTGCACGGTATACTTAGGAAAATATATCAAAGAATGTCTAGATGCTACAAATGCCTCCAATGATTGTAAAAGACCATTTTCATCCCATACTATATATTATGCACTCTTGTATTAAGTAGATTAGTCTCAGTAGATGCTATGCTTGGTACCTTGTACAATTGTTGTACAATAAATTTATGTTTTCTGCAGCAGAAAGTGTCCAGTGCAAAATATGTATATGTGGCATGTTGCTTGGTGCTGTTACAAGGGGTGATCAATAAGTTCTTGGTCTCACCCAGAAATAAGGTGCAGATAGAACTAAAATTTTGTGGCAAAATCATGTAATGAGGTCGTTAATCAATATCCACCTGATTTCAAATCATCATGATCAATGATCTGTGATCAGAGCTGTGTGAGTCGAGTTCCTCATGCCATCAAATCTTTGAAGACATTGTCAAAATGTTTAATGAGGATTCCCTTTGTATTTGAACTAGAAAGAAGTGGGTATCTGACTTTCAGCAGAGCAAAACTGACCCAAAATGTAAGGTCACAGTTTGCAGTCTTACTCACCTAACATTACTGGGTGTCACCTGCAAAATGGGGTACAAAGATTTGAAAATTGGTAGACATTCATCAAAGGCTTTCTACTTAATAATTATGCACTGAAGTTTAAGTTTTGTACCTTATCATTAATCTCAAGGCAGATTTACCAGTGGCATAAGATAGTATCAAAGCAGGCTAAGGAGACTACAGCTGGCCAAAAGGAGTCATCAGTGGTAGCCAAACACACTCCTAGGCCAGCTTCACTCCTCTGGCAGCTTTTGATACTATCTTGTGCTACCGTAGGATCTGCTTGGAGATTACTTATTACCTTTTGGTGAGGCGCAAACTCATTTATCACCCCTCCCATGTCTTGAAAGCTGTCACAATTGTACCAACAAGGAATGGTTGATTAGTGCTGCTATGCATGTTAAAGTTGTCAACGTCTTGTACCAGTGAGGAATGGTAATTATTCTATGTCCATCTCTCTGCCTCAGGGTTCTACGGTCTGCCTGCCACAGGACTTTGAGAAATTTCCTGCACTCTGAGAGATAAAGCCTCACAGAGACAACACAAGCTGCAAGGGTGACATTCTCAGTATATGGCAAACATTTTCAGTGTGGCTCAGCTTCACAGAAAAGCTTCACAGAAACAAGACATTGTCAAGCTGCAAGGGTGACATTCTCAGTGTACAATGGATTTGAAGACGTGCATTCTCTTGCTCTGGACATTTCCGTTAACGTTGGGGTTCCTGTTTGACGACGATAAGCCTGCAGTTCCGCCCACACAGAGCACGGGACCGCAGCCCACCTGTAAGATCCGGTGCACCGGTACGGAGGGCGGGGTGAGCCTGCCTATCGTGGGGGAGAAGGGTGACCCAGGCCCAGCTGGAGAACCCGGGTCGCCTGGGGTCCCGGGTACACCCGGGCAGCCGGGTCCACCTGGGTTAACCGGGCAGAAGGGGTCAGCAGGGGGCCCCAGGGGGTTTCCTGGCCCTGTCGGCGCACCCGGAGTGATTGGCCCGCCTGGCACAAGTGGCCCTCAAGGACCTCCTGGCCCGCCTGGCCCTCCGGGGCCATCGTTACCAGCTGGCCCACGAGAGCCGTACGGAAGTCCGTATTTTGACCAACCCGCCGGACCCGCCCGACCAGGCCCCCCTGGCCCACAAGGACCCCCCGGCCCCCCAGGATTACCTGGTCTCTGCAAGGAATGCACCTCCGTTACAACCGGTCGCTTCAATCCCAGCGCTGCAGGTCCGGGACTACCCGGGCCACCTGGCCAACCCGGAGTCCCCGGCCCACCCGGTATGCTGGGTGCTCCCGGCGTCCCGGGCGCAAAAGGAGACAAAGGAGCCCGCGGCGACCCAGGTCCCCCGGGCACACCCGGGTACACCCAGCCTGGCTCGCAGTCTGGCTACAGCAGCTACCCCGGGCCACCAGGACCCCCGGGTCAACCCGGGTCGCCGGGAACCCCAGGCCCGATCGGCGCTCCCGGCAGCCCCGGTCCCATCGGCGGCCCGGGCATTCCCGGCAGCAAAGGCGAACAGGGGTGGATCGGCCCAACCGGGTTACCCGGGCAGATTGGGCCGCAGGGTCCCGCTGGCCCGCCGGGGCCGCCTGGACCTGGCCTCAGCGAGGAGGACATCAAGCGGATATTCCCGCAGCGACGACGACCTGAGGTGACCCCAAAACCGGATACTGTGCCAGTGGTGTTCTCAGCGGTGCACACTGGGAGCGGGCCCAGCGGACAGGATAGGATCATCTTCGACAAAGTGCTTATAAACACAGGAACAGGTGAGCAAATGCACACAGATCACTCCTTCTGAAGCTTAGTATTCAACAGTCTCATTCTATAGTCAAACCATTCTCAAATGTGCAACTACACAGATAGATACATTGTATAATCTAATATTTTACAATTTTTTCAAATTCTTACTCTTTTTGATTTCTTACAGTCCATAAAAAAATGTATAAATGTGGTCCTGATGCCACCTTATATGCTGTCAAATTATTGAATGCTGCATGTGGCTGGCACATATTAGATGCAGGTTACAACAGTGCACAACCTGCACTAACCTGCTTTGCAGGTGGTGTTTCAACGCTTAAAATGTTAGGAAAACTATGATACAATCTTTCTCTGAACTTTCAGCAATGCGCAAGCATCACTAACTAGTCCCGATGATATACTCTAAGACTTAAACTTGACCAATTTCAGCCTGACTGAACAGATTAAAGTTTCCACATTGTTAACTTTGTTCACAGAAAAACCTCGACCAAGAGGTCACCGGGGAACAGGAGGTGGGTGGTCTTGACACAGCCAGCCTTGATTTTGCTCTTAATCATTATCATGCCCCCCTCCCGACTTGCCGGGCTGTTAAAACCTAACTTAGGTTTAATAAGGCAAAGGAAAAAAATGTTGTCTCCTGTTTCAGTCCTGAAAAATTAGGGTCGGTAGGTAGGGGCTATCTTTTTTTCTTGTGATTTCTTTAAGGCTGGCCCAAACCTCTAGTGATACATATCACAATACAGTTGAACAAAAGAGAAAATGCATGCAACACTTGTCTTTCAATGTCAAACTTGAATGTTGAGCATAATAGATAGTTTTTATCCTTCATTAGCATATTCATCAATATGACGATGTTGGCCATCTCAACCTGAAGAAGAAGAAAATAGGACAAGCAGTGTTTTTTACTTCAATAGGAAGTAGGTTGAATAAAAATTCTAACTGGAAGTTATGTGACTGCCCATCCAAAAAAGTCTAGGGTCTGCAATTTTTTCTAGAGTAGGTAGGGAAACAGGAAACACAGCATTTATTCCCTAGGCCTAAATCTTGCCCCCCTCCCGACTTGCTGGGCTGTTAAAACCTTTAACCAAGCTTGTGCAAATGTTTTACATTAGGCTGATTTGATCATATGGATGACATATTCTGGGAATTCTAAAACTGACCAAAAAAATTAGACATCGAACAATAGATTCTTAATTTTGTTTGACATTGACTTTGAAATTGACTTTGGCATTGTACAATGTATGACATTAGCGTCTGTTCTCCGATATTTTTTTGCAATATACAGCATTTTACAGCTACTTTGTACTATCTATAAAAGTATAATATGGTTGAAAACTTGCTTTTCCTAAGGACGGAAAAAAACTGATGAACGCACGGATGTCATCCATATAATCAAATCAATATGGCCTTACTGACAGAAAGCTGGGGTACATGCATTCTTCTTACTGTGTCTGCAGCATGTTAGGGGGCATGCAGAAATGAAGTCCAAATGGGCATTAAATGGAAAGTAATTATAGTAGTCTCTCCAGTGACATGCTGATCTTTGCTATGACAGTGTCCTTTTTCCCTTACTGGATGGCAACAAGGAATCAATGGTTGCTCTCTTGTCTTCAACTAACCAAAGCTGTCGTACACAAGCAATGGGCAAGAAGTATTCTAGAAGTTCTTAACTGTACAAGGTTTAACAAGGCTAAAATCATAACATGGAACTATTGATCTTTTATGTAGATATTGAATATTACGTTTTCTTGAATTTGGAAACAGTCAGCATTTTTAGCAAAAAACTTGTGGTCCGAAGAATATGCATGAAACGTCAAGAAAGGAGTAAGATGATACTCTACTACTCAACTGCTGCACTCAGTAAACCTGACAAAAAGATTAACTAAGAAAGATGCTTGTCTGGAAATATCGGAATAACAATTAAGGAACACATTGTGTATGGAAAAGAAAGTAATCTAAAGATTAAGATATATCTACTGTAAATGCATTTATGTTGACGGGGTTTATTTCACGGCAGCAAGAAAATTGGAGTGTTTGCAGTGGATTTGTGTTTGCAGTAGCGCCATGCACATACTACAAATTATAATGGAAATGTTCGCGGTGGTTCCGAGTTCGCAGTGAGGCAGCCACAGCAAAAAAAAATGCAAACATAAAACCACTGCAAATATTTCTGCATCTTCAGTATTCCCAGGAAAATAAAAACATCCTAAAATTGACTTCATCTGAGGTGGATCCCATTTGTTATTGCAGGTTTTGATGGCCACAGCTTCACGTCAGAGAAGCCCGGCATCTACTTCTTCACGTTCCACGTTCTGTGCGAGCACCCGGAGAACCAGTACGAACCGGTCCAGCTGGTCAGAAACGGCGTCACCATCGTGTCCCTGCAGGTATGTCCTTTGCCGGTCATTGGAGTTGTTTTAGGCCATGTTGATGACATCCGCGTGCGCATCAATTTTGGGCCGTTTCCAAAATTTAAAAAAAAAAAATTTTCATGGATATGTCATTCTGGAATCCTGGACAAAAGTGAGTTATAGAGTCCTAAAAGAGGAACTATAGAGGATTCGCCAAACATCATTTATTTTGGAAACAAATAGGATTTGCCAAAACTCACATTCAGTTGCTTGATTAACTGTTACTTGGCATATCTTAATTATATACTCGTCTGTCAAACTTTCATCGACATATCAAAGGTTTAGACTTAATTCATTGACCTACAGAGACGATATGTTCATGTATCATCATACATATACCTGTGAAACTTTGTCCTTCCAAAAAAGTGTTTTAGGGCAAATCTTTATTGAATTGCCTTGAACTTCATGTCCTTGACCTTTGGAAAATACCCTTGAATTGGAATCCTAAACTTTTGTTTTCTGTCCCCCTCCCCAGCAGGGTATTCTACAATAGAGGGTCAGGGCAAATCTTTATTGAAATGCATTAGTGTCAAGTTGACCTTGGGAAAATGTTCTTCAGTTGGAATCCTAAACCTCTGTGTTCTGCCCCCCTCCCCAGCAGGGCATGAACATGTCCGGCCACGCCATCATCATACATGTGAAACTTCAGCCCTCTACAACATTTGGTCAGGGCAAATCTTTATTGAAGAGCCGTGCCTTGAAGTTTACGACCTTGACCTTTGGAACACGTCCTTCGATTGGAATCCTAAACTTTTGTGTTCTGCCCCCCTCCCCAGTAGGGTATCATTCAGAACATTGCACAATAGTGCTCAGTCAGGGCAAACCTTGTGCCTTGAAGTTCATGACCTTGAACATTGGAACATGTCCTTCGATTGGAATCCTAAACTTTTGTGTTCTGCCCCCCTCCCCAGCAGGGCATGAACATGTCTGGCCACGCCATGACCAGCAACTCCCTGTACCTGCAGCTCAACCCCCGGGATCGCGTCTGGCTCCGCGTCAAGGAGAATGTCAAGATACGGCCCAATGCTACCTTCTCCGGAATGCTCATCCACACGCTACAATAGTTAGGCAGATAGAGCTAAGAGCACAAGAGCACATATGCAGGCAAATTAACCTCCTGTTTATGTATCATGTAGTACTACACGCCACTGGCTGTCATGTTAAGATACGACCAAATGCAACCTTCTCTGAAATTCTCAATAGTTAGGCAGATAGACATGCAAGATAGACTTTGCAAACACTGAAGAGAAGTCCACTTCCTGTCTATATATATATATATATATATATACAGAAAGAAAATAGAGTATATAAGGCACTGTCATGTTAAGATACGGCCCAACGCTACCTTCTCTGCAATGCTGATCCAAATGCTACAATAGTTAGGCAGATAGAGCTCAATCCCCAGCATCGTGTCTGGGTGCAATAGTTAGGCAGATAGACAAGCAAGATAGACTTCCCGTCTATATATTATACAGAAAATAACAGAGAATATAGGCACTGTCATGTCAAGATACAGCCATTTAAGTTTTAAAGCAACCTCTCTGCAAAATGCTGATCCACACGCTACGATAGTTAGGCAGACAGAGCTGACAGAACAGACTCTGCACACAGTTAGGCAAGCTCTGAAGAGAAGCCCACTTCCTGTCTATGCCATAGTCGCCACTTGCTGTCACGTCAAGATACGACCGAACAAATCCTTCTCCGGAATGCTGATTCACATGCTACAATAGTTAGGCAGATTATCAGACATGCAAGATGGACTTGCCCGTCTCTATATATATACAGAAAGAAAACAGAGTACATAGGCACTAGTGTCATGTCAAGATATGGCAAAACGCAACCTACTCTGGAACACCGATTCGTATACTACAATAGTTAGGCAGGTAGAGCTGATAGACCACTGCACAAAGTTGGGCAAATTGGTTCTTTGGTGCATTGACTGAGTTAGGTAAATCAAACCTGGCACAGTAGTTAGACAGAAAGTCAGAAATTACCGAGTTTGGTAAAGCATGATTTAGAACTGTAACATCTTGACATCAGACTAAGATTTTTCTAAGAGGTTGTGGTAGTTGTTGGTTTTTACTACTTACTTGTTACTTAATAAGGTCTCCTTGATATTTGATAAGGTTGTTGGTATTACTTGGGTTTAACGTTTATTTTACTATCAAACTTACCTGATCAAATTTAGTAAAAGTTGCTTGAGAACAGTCTGATAAATGGACATTACTCAAAAAATTTTCATAAATGTAACATTATCATAGACTGAACTGATCATAGACTGAAATATTTGGTAAAAATGTTAAGACTTCGCATTTTAAACCATAACTTTTTTAAGTCACTGATTACATTGTTAACCTAGTCACTGTTTCTTTAGCAAACTAATTTGAGCTCATGGTAGTTTCTCTCCTATTTTTGTCAGAATAATGTAGCTGCTATGGAAAATTATACTACACCATGTGGTAAAGCCCCGTAATTTAGAGCTCGCTGACAACTCGGCCGAGCTAAATTCTTGATTTGTAAACGGGGCTTAAGGAAACTGTTTTGTGGCTGTATTGCCAAAAAGTGCCTGGACAACCAAGATTGTTTTTTCTGGAAAATTTATCGATTACATAGGAACTTAGGCACAACTTTACAGTCTCAGTGTTACTTATTGCTATGTTGTTATGTAGTCAGTTATGTAGGTGTGGCTCTCCTCAAGCATGTGACTTCCATTTAACGTCCTATCTGAGGGATGGCCCTAGCTAAAGCTTGGTACTCATTTTCACCTGAATGAAGTGAGGAAAGTCATGTTAAGTGCCTTTCCAAGGGCGCAAGGTTGGTGACATATCAAAGGCTTTGAACCCAGGACCTCTAGGGTATGCGACAAACACTGCCACAGCGCCGCACGATATCACGGGGCTTTCAAGCTTGGATCGAGCAGGAGCTGAACCAAAGTAAAGTTGTTAATATGGAGTTAACTAGCTGAATCACAAGATTGTCAACGTTAGTTTTCTTCATAAGTTTGGGGGCAAAATACAACAGCAACTGACCTGATCACTGGACACAAGTCTGATGACCGACTCCTTCGGCAGCTGTAAGAACCCTTCCGTTCTCAAGCAGTCTTCTGCATTTTCCTCGATGAAGTGAAGACATCTGACAACAAGGGGATGGATCTCTGTGGCTCCTCCTTAAGAAAGTTTATAGATGTCAAGACAAAAGTAAAAAGGATTTTTCTCACAAATGCACAAATTAAAAAAAGACTGTCTCTTCTAACCTAAGGAGGTAGATCTCTTTGGCTCCTTCTTAAGAAAGTTTTAAATAAAGATGTTAAAAGGAAAAGGATCACATATGCATGTAAGAAACCTTGTTTTTTCTAATCTTTATAGATCTGTGTACTGTTAAAGTATTAAAAAGTTTTCTAGATCATAGGTACGTTGCTGAATCCTAAAAGACGTCTTATAGATGTGGAGAAGGCCTCTATTAGTCTATAATTTGGCAGGGTTGCCAAAGAAATTGGGTGCCCAAAAAAATCTTGACATTAGGCCACACCAATTGAATTTCTTGGTTCACGGATTCGCTCAATCCTATTTTTTGGGAAAAAAAATAAAAATAAAAATTACCACTCAGCAAATTTTCACCATTAATGAAACCATTCACCAACTTTCTGGTGTAGCAAATTGGCCTTTATATCATAAGCTCCTTAAAGTGTGGGTACAGGTGCTGTTACTGTACAAAAATAGTGTTTTTGTACTTTTATCAAGCTGAAAACTTTTTTTCTTTATGTTTTGGATTAGCCGTTACCTTTACCCCAACCATTTTACAATTTTTATTTTCATTTTTATTTCGCCCTCTCGCTCCATATTCTTTATGAAAAAATCCGTGAACCAAGAAATTAAATTGGTGTGGCCTTACATTCAATTATCAAAAATCTAAAACATGTCAACTAGTCTGACCGACAGAACATATCTCTAGAAAGAAACAGATCTCAAAATACAGAACCAACCTTTGGTGGTCAGCGTGGGAACAGTGTTTAAAGCATTCGCCAGGAAGAAGCAGCCATTTTGGACGGTCAGCTGACTGGAGATGTGTTCCTCACAGCTGTACTGTAAGTCTGGTACCCCCATGTCCTGGGCTATCACTAACACCTCAAACACTGTGGTGTCATTCAGTGTCATCTGTACAAAATATAGGATACAACATCACAGTTAACTACCTAAAACACTTTGGTATCATTCAGTGTCATCTGTACAAAATATAGCACACATTAACATCACAGTTAACTATCTAAAACACTGTGGTATCGTTCAGTGTCATCTGTACAAAATATACGACACAACATCACAGTTAACTATCTAAAACACTGGTATCATTCAGCGTCATCTGTACAAAATATAGCACACAACATCACAGTTAACTATCTAAAACACTGGTATCATTCAGTGTCATCTGTACGAAATATAGGTAGAGGATTAAACCTGAATGAAGTGCCTACATTGTACAATTTGTACCTTAGTCTTTGCAATGTTATGCAAGTGTTACACAAGATACATTGTACATGCTGCACATCCTTATATCTTTCTCTGTACGTCGATAAAGATTAGACATCAAGGTAATAAGATATGCCACCAAAATCATATTCTGTTGCTTGAGTAACTGCTATTTTCCATTGTAGTCTGTACAATAGTGAGCCCCTACCTTTCCTGTGTACAGGTAGTTGAGAACACTCCTGAAGACCTCAGGTTTGTACTTGGGCTGTTTGATGGTCATGATTCCCTTCATTCCTGTCACCTGGAAAATAGCACAATGAGGCAACAGCTGTAAAATGGACAGACATGTTGTAACGTTAACAAAAATTCCCTGAAAATACTAAATATAGATAGTATTACTCATTTTCAACGAAGTGGAGTGAGAGTTCGTATTAAGTGCCTTTCTCAAGGGCATAGCATTGTTGTGTAATGCTGGCAAAATGCTACCTCTCAGCCTCAGGCATTCAAAACTATTCCATGGCACAAACCTGTTTAAAAAAAAATGATGACGATGATGATGATGATGACTGGTTTATCATTCAAAAAACAATTCAAATGTACATGTACAAGCCTTGGTAGGCAGCCCTAAAGCTGAATTGAAAAAAAATTGAGACCTGCTCACAAATGGATTCAAACCCAGAATCTCTAACTTTTGAGTGACACAACCGGTTTTAAACACAACCCTGAACCTACCTTACTCCAGAAGTCTCTCTCATACCTTTGGGGCTAAATGCAGTAATTTGCATACAAACTTTACAAAGAGAATGATAGGTGAAATATTTTATGTTCTACTTATACAAAAAAAAATGTGTATCTATATTTCAACATGCTTCTTCCCTCTTCTCAGTAAAACTTGTGAAGACGAACTTACAGTTATCAAATTGTACATGTAGCTAGCTGATGACATTAGATATTTGAAAAAGTCTCCCTTTGTTAGGTGTGCATATTTCTGTTTTACAAGACTTTAGTGTAGCAAAGGTACTGCGTATATCTTTGAACATTGAATAATTCTAGAAGAAAGTGCCTAAAATAGGCCTACCTTGCTCCAGAAGTCCCTCTTGTATCTCTGGTACCAGGGTTGGACAAGTTTCCAAAAATTCACTTTTACTATAGGGCAAGCACATAAAAAATTGACTTGCCCCAACTGATTTTTCATTTGCCCAAAATTCAAATGTCACTTTTATATGCATTTTCACTTCCAGGAATGGAATTCTCATTATTGCCTCTATTTTTCTATGCTTGATGTCATGACTGTACAAAGTAACAAGTATATCAAATTAAATCTATATCTTAAACCTACCTTGCTCCAGAAGTCCCTCTTGTACCTCTGGTACCCCTTACACCGTGCCCACAGGATCAGCCTGTGTGCGTACATAGGAACCTCCTCCCGCCCGACCACGAACATCACGTCTGCCGTGTCGCGATCGTCCAGAAGCTTCTGAAGGTCAGAGACCAGGCTGGGCAGCCCCGAGAACAGCCCGTCGGGAAGCGACGCGGAATGCGGAACCTGTGTTCCCATGGTTACCCTCGCAGTGAAAGCCTACTAGTACCTGAAAATTCAAGATATTTGCAATGTCAGACTTACATGCATAGTTTTAAA
This sequence comes from Branchiostoma floridae, assembly GCF_000003815.2. NCBI lineage: Eukaryota > Metazoa > Chordata > Leptocardii > Amphioxiformes > Branchiostomatidae > Branchiostoma > Branchiostoma floridae. Next base: position 15,386,962 of record NC_049996.1, on the reverse strand, counting down.
TCCAGGAATCTCAAAGGCATGACAGGTAACATTTGTGGTGCCTACCTGAAAATTTTCAACAAAAAAAAGTATGGTATCAGACACATAGTCTCAAATCGTATGTGGTGGAATCTCAAAGGCAGAACAACAGTGTTCTTCATCCACAACAAGGGAGTCACATAAGAGCTGACGTATCTGCGACCTTCCTCAAGGCAATTCTGACAATTTCACTTTGCACTGCAGTTAAGATGTTGCTGTCAAGTGTCCTCCCAAGTGTTAGATATTGTCACATATACAGATATTGTTACACAACAAAACGGAGACAATAAACAGGCTAGGCAGCCCCGAGAACAGGCCGTCGGGAAGCGACGCGGAATGCGGAACCTGTGTTCCCATGGTTACCCTTGCAGTGAAAGCCTACCTGAAAATACAAGATATTTGCAGTGTTAACAGCTAGACTGATGTTTTCTATAACACTGCACTACTACATGACAGTATAGCTTATGAGCAGGGTTTAGAAAGAACACTGTAGATGAGGCAAAACATAACCGCTTACTTCCATCGATTATCAACTGGCGCTGTAACATTGGCTGTAATGTTACTCCCTGATTCTGAATAAAGAATATTGTTATTCGGTAATTCAACTACCCAAGTTACCCCCATTACGTATGATGGTGTTACACCAGTACAGCTGCCCCCTCTATCAGATTAGCCTCAAACTGCAGCTGCATCTTGACAGCATCACAACTGCTGACCTGTCTGTTCCCCAATCATCCATCACTCAACCCTAACTTAAACAACTCCATCAACGGGGTATTTATAGGCACTAGCACACCAGATAACATACCATTCTAGCACTTCATCCTTCAAAACCTTGCCAGGATTTCAACAGGAGAAATACTTCTCTGATCAAGTGTCTGTCTCCGTGGGGTTGGGGGCGATAGCACTGTCAGTCACAATCGTGAGGAGACAGGCCTCTAGTTTTCCCATGGCTCCCTCTTGTGAACGATTTTCTCACATTTCATGTTCTGCCTTTTGTTTAGGAGTAAGTTTACGTAACCTATATGTGTTGGTATGAAATCAAACAACATTAAAGGAGTTTTATGCAGTCTAATATTGCAGTCAGTTGAATTGGTATCAATTTCCTTGTAATATATACTTGATTCTAGTAAGTTTTGCTAAGAAGAAAAGGTCACCAGTGGTCCCGAAATCTAATCATTCTTTTCATAGGTCAAAACCTAATCACATACATGTTAACAATCTATCGATGGCTTCTTGAGTTATGTTGTTCATCTACAAACATGGTAACAAATGCAAACAAAAGACCAAGTCCAATTATTTTGGTATTGGAAGTTACAAATTGTATTCTGATTCAGGATGACTTTACCAACACAGTTGAACTTTCAAATTAAGATATTGGCTAATTGTTATTGTTATTGTTATTGTTATTGGGTGCGATGACTACTCTCTCTTGGCAGCCATGGGCTGAATTGAGAGGATCTTACAATAGGCTAAATCGCAAGGGTCTGGAGCACCTGCCATTCGGCGCTTACTCAGGTGATCATGACCTCAACACGACTGTTGCAAGGGTCTGGAGCGGCTGCCATTCAGCGCTACTCAAGTGACCTCAATACGACAGCAATTGCAATTGCCCCATGTGCTACCAAAGGACAGCAAGTTTTTGAGCCACTCACACTGGGAAGGCCGCCTACTCTACTATTACCCTACTGAAGTAGCTATAGTAAAAAAAGATGAGTACACCCCTGCTGTGAACTCTATGGACTACCAGTAGAGGTAAGGAGTAAATAAATCAAGCACAGAGCATGTCGGACATTCCATCTCTGCTCGCTTCCTGTCATCGCTGCTGGGAAACTGACTGAGTCTTCACAGGAACTGTTTGTCAAAACTGGGGGGGACCACAAGCAGCGGGGTGTCAAACAAACCATGGTGGGGACATAGCTTCCTGTCAGGTCGCCACAGTCTACTGTTGTGTGTGTTTGTAAACATAAATAAAGGTAAAGGTAGTCCAATAGCCTTTTTGAGGCAGTAGGGGCAGTCTAGGAAGACGTGGCTGGACAACATAAAGGTCTGAACTGGCCTAAGCACTGAACAGCTCATCAGAGAGGCAGAGGACAGAAGAAGATGGGCACCGTTGCTGGATGTTGTGGAGCCCCTATGACCACTGTGGTTATGGGCTGTCAATGAGTGAGTGAGGGGCAGTGGGTTGTTATCCACTGTGTCTACTGTTGTGTGTGTTTGCAAAGCTAAAGCTAAAGGTAACCACCACCACCAGTCACTGCATACTGCATTCTACAGTCTTTGGAAAGTCCTATAGCTGCATTCAGTCTTTCTTCATCTTTTTCCACTGTGCTTTGCATCCTGCAAGCTTCCTTACCGCTTACCAGTCGCTTGACCGGGGGTCGTCTTGGAGGGGCTTCCTTAGCTCCAGGTAAAGGTAAAGGTAGTCCCACAGCCTTTTTGAGGCTGTAGGAGCAGTGGTCTGTTATCTACTGTGTCTAGGGCACGGTATTGGGAGGCGGAGCCCAACCCTCTCCTTCCACCACCTTTACCTCCACAACCAAAGTCAGGTACCCATTACTTCACATGGGTAGAGTGAGAAAAGTAATGTAAAGTGACAGGATTTGAACCCAGGACCTCTGGCTTCTGGGCTTAACACCCTGCCAAATGTACTAATACTATGGACAGGAGGGTGAAACACTAGCCTGGGAACCATACCATTGAGGCGCTCGGTGGTGTAGGGGTGACCGCCCGTACAGTTAATTGGTACAGGCCGGGGGAAGTTCTTACGGGGTTAGATTAATTTAGTCGCGCCCCTGAATCGAGTAGAAACAGTCGTCTGGCTCCCAGGAATTGAACCTGGACCCACCAGGCTTACTAACCCAACACCATCACCACTGCGCCAAAAGGTTCAGACCTGTTGGCCTGGTCAGTAAGCGACACTTGAAATCCACTGTTACTCTACTCCCTCTTGTCTTCTCTTTTTTGATTTTCGTTCTCAAATTTCTGAGCTTGACATCCCTGTGTCACACATCTTGCCTTTTACTCACGGGGTCGGCATGGGAACCACTGAAACACAAGAGGCGAGTAGAAAGTCTCCTAGCCTCCGGGATTCGAACCCGGGACCACCAGTTCACAAACCAATGCGCTTAAGGCGCTGTCACATAGTTGGTGCGATCGCCCTACGATCGCTAACTTGAGGCATTTTTAGGACAGCCATGCATGTGTCCTATAATGTTCAGCTGTCTTGCTCAAAAAAACCCTCTCTTGGATCCTTGTGGGTGGCTGGCTATGTGATTGCCTGTTTACAAATCCTATTATCAAAATCGATCGACGATCGAATGACCTACATGTGACCGTGCCCTAACCACTAAGCCAAAATGTCCAGACCCATTGGCCTGGTCAGATGGTGGCACTTGAAGCCTAGTCTCCAACCAGATCCACGGTGCGGAGTGTATAGTATCAAACTTCCCGTGCCCGTTTGACTCCCTTAGCCAGCTACACTCCTTGGCCAGCTTTGATACTATCTTATGGCACCGTAGGATCTGCTTGGAGATTACTTGAAGCCCACTATTACAAGAGCATGTTTCCCTTAAAACTTCAAACACAGAATCAGAGTTTACACAAGATCTCCCTCACACTGTAACACCAACATGCCAGCACACACACAAACATTGACCAAGACTCCAGCAACAAAGCTCTAAAAATACACTTCCCGGCAAAATGCTACAGCCAGGAATGCTACTGAACGGTACACGGTATTCTAAACATTCTGTCTGGGGAAATATTTGCTGACTGGCACAAAAATGACGCAGCGGAGTTTTTCAGAGCAAACAGGAAGGAAATCAGTAAACAAGGAACTACTCATACATGTGCTTCTACATCGAAGTACAAACAGGGAAACTAATTCTACATCAAACTGAAAACAAGAAAAATGTTTTGATGTTCGTTCATAGAATGCGCCAAATAGCAATTACTCAAGCAACTGGATATGATTTTGGAAACTGTCACACATTTCACTAAAACTTTCAGGCAGATTCCACTACCTTTCGTTGGTGACATATCCAGTTGTACTTGCTCTTTGCCGTATCTCATTACCTAGATGTCTAACCTTCATTGACTGTTCATAGAATGGTTTAAAAATGCAATATTGCTTTTTATTCATCAGGGCTGTCTCCAGCTTTGAATTTTCTTCCGTCCCACTCATTGTTTAAGGGCATTTTCAGAATCAAATATGTTATTTTTTGTCAAATGTCATTTAAGCTTACAAAAATACATTTTTATCAATTCAATGTTCAGATTTTTTGGACAGATGTGGTAAAATTTGTATACACCTAAGAAGCAAATTTCATACCAGCACCTCTATTGGTGGTATAACCACAATACAGTATAATCTCCAAGAAGATACAGGATCATTCGTTTTATCTTATTCTTCTACAGTAATTCTTTACTGTAATACACCTTTTTTGTCGAAAAGGCATGTGTAAAACACTGTGACTTAGCCAGACCCCTACATCTGCTTAGAGATATCAAACACAGCAATTATCATAACAGATTTATTCCCATCTGGTCCATGATAAGATTTAATTCATTTTGCCCTTTCCGTCAGAAATGAGGCTTTTATAATCCTAATGAAGTCATCTCACGAGTGAATGAATCCTAACCCTGTTAACTGTGAGGCGTGATGCCTTCTGCCCCAGCTGGAGACATGTCCTTAGCTATTATTTCTTCAGGTTAAACGGATCATCTTCAAAAACCAGAAACAGACAACAGTCACTCAGTTTGTCCTTACCTATTGTTTCTTCAGGTTCACTATTATTTCTTCAGGTTAACTATTGGTGAATGGATCATCTTCAAAAACAGACAACAGTCACTCAGTTTGTCCTTAACTATTATTTCTTCAGGTGAATGGATCATCTACAAAAACAGACTACAGTCACTCAGTTTGTCCTGATTTCTTCAGGTTAAACGGATCATCTTCAAAAACAGACATCATTCTCTCAGTTTGTCCTTAATTATTGTTTCTTCAGGTTCACTATTATTTCTTCAGGTCAACTATTGGTGGATGGATCATCTTCAAAAACAGACTACAGTCACTCAGTTTGTCCGTAACTATTATTTCTTCAGGTTAAACGGATCATCTTCAAAAACAGACAATAGTCTTTCAGTTTGTCAGCCTTTATTTCTTTTGTATATTGTAAATGCTGATTTTTTTTTTTTCGGTGTACTTTTATGTTCACGATTTTCACGGTGACGACTGTAACATGAACTTATCATTACCGACAACAAATAAATCGCAGACTTATTTTTTTTACGCGCACCTGCTGCCACAACATCTATTTATTTACCAGTATTCATTCAATCTTCGAAACATATGGAGAGCCCTTCTTGACAGCAAATGTAGAATTAAAAATGAGCTCAAAATGGAGTAAAATGGCAGATGAAGTTATTGAAAAAGAGTGAACCTTTCAGCGTTTTGTTTCACTATGTTTCTGTATCTCTGTGCAATCAATCTTTGTTGTTTCCTGCATTTTATTTATGTCCCAACAAGAAAGTTTCCGAACTAGGACGCAGGTCTTAGAGACAGTCTTGCACCAATGTCACCTTGTTGTGATTTTACATGCACCGAGTGACACAACAAAAACGTGGGGTCATCAGTAGTCTTAGTTAGTCTCTACCAGACTCCGGATCGCTGGAAAATCGTAGAAATGGAACAAATAGAGGAGTAAGCCGGCCAGAGGAATATAACCGGCCAGGGAACAGCACGCGATCCTAGGATCGCGAGCTGTCCCTGGCGGGTTATATTCCTCTCTATTTGTTCCATTTCTACGATTTTCCAGCGATCCGGAGTCTGGTAGAGACTAAGTCTTAGTCAAAAGAAACACTTACGTATCAAGAAACACACTCCCTAATCTGTCATTTGTTAAAAATGACATTTTATCATCTGTCTCTACCGGAACAGACACTAGTTAACTGTTTTGCTTGGAGGCTAGAAAATGTCTTTGAGAAGAACATCCGAACTGATGAGATGGTCCCAGTCTATCAGCCTCCTCAACCAAATTGACTTTTAATAGTGTAAACTCCCCGCCCCACTCGTTAGGGAGATCTTCCAGCTGCCAGCTGTGACCTCTGACCCCCTGGGAAGGTGACTTGTGCAAATCTGGGGGTGGGGAGGGGGGCGAAAGTAAATAAACTGTCCGTTTACTGTCAAGGGGGTTAAGACTTTGGGAAAACATGTTCAAGGAGGGAAAGACATGTGGTGGACTGTTCACAAAACAAGAAAATAGAAGACATTTTGACAGCCAATAGGGAATGACTACTAATATGGTGTGTTATGCCAAAGGGTGGTTATATCGGCTATATAGATACAGAGACTAGTATTTTGACACTTATTTACCCTTTTCAAATTATGCAACAGCTTTCTGTGTAGAGTATTCTAAGTCATTTGCAACTTGCTTTTGATGTCTGTCATCTCTGATAATTGGTTGCACCACTCAGTGGCAGTGCTAGTCTGTGTAATGCAAACTCCCCTATCCGGAGCTTGTAGCCTACTCCCCGGCGCGGCAATGTAGGACGGGCCTAAGAAGCGCGATTAAATCAGGCTAGCCATATGCCTGCACCACATAAACTTGACATCATCCTGAAGGGATCTCTTTCTCCAGGAGTGGAGGAGGCATGGCCAACCACGTAACTTATGATGAACAACGAAAGATTGCTTTTTCTAACATCTCCGTCCATGTAGATGATGTCCCAGCATATGGTTATGTGCCATGACAAGTCTGACCGATAGGACATAAGAGTTTTTGTCAAAATCTCTGTTGCTTTCTTTGCACACGTATACACTCAACACACAGTGGACCAAAGTAACGTTACAGTGTGTGTTAGTGTCCGATTCTCGGGAAACTTTCGGTTTACACAGCGTGTGTTAAGGGTAGTGTATGATTCTTGGGAATCTCTGTGGAACAAGTACACACTGTTTGAGTTTGATTTTTAATAATATGGCAAAGTAATACTGATATCAACAAAATCTGGATGGCCTTCCGCCTGTGGTCTGACCACAGCGTTATCCATCCTCCACTGCAGAATTCCAAAGGCCCCACACTTAGGCACAATCTAGACACGGATTTTCACAATATCGGCGAGCCAACAACCTCTCGCCGACAGCTTTTTTTCAGCGTCTAGATGGAACTGCAATATCGCCATAAAGATATCGGGAAAATTTCTCCCGAAAGGTCCGGACCATTCGTACGATAGCTTAGCAGGTGTCCCCGACAGCTTCCGCACGCGTGTAGATGTGTCCCGACTTCGGGAGGGCTCATTAGCATATAATGCGGGCTCATTAGGCTACATAGCTGTTTATGACTGCAAGCGCCACGGGTGTCCCGCAGCCAACGTTCCAGATCCCTCCCGACATCCCCACAGATATCAGTAAAAACTGTGTCTAGATTGGGCCTTATTCTAACATCTCCATGATGAAAGATCTCCGTCCATGTAGATGATGTCCCAGCATAAGGTTATGCGACATGACGAGTCTGACCACAGCGTTATCCATCCTCCACTGCAGAATTCCAAAAGGCCCCACACTTAGCTCATCATTGTCTAGACGACCCTTATCTGCTGTAATTCTCCATAATGCCCTAACACATCTGCACCCTTATCTGTGCGCATTGTTGGGGGGACATCCTCCTTTGTGTGGAGCTCCACCCAGTCATCTGTGATGAAGTAATTAGTGCCTCGTTGGGGCATGTTGTACCCACAGGTGGTCTTATCAAGATCGGCACAAGATTACAACAAGTCCCCCTACACCCTCTAGCTAGCCTGGGTACCATCCGATTTCTACCGGGGCTCCTTACACTCGCTTCCCTAAAAAAATACTTAGGGTAGCGAGTGTAAGGAGAAGTCAGATAGTACCCAGGCTACCCTCTAGCCTTAGTACCATCCAGAGAGTAGTTTTCTCCTATGTTCGCTTCTGCTATCCGTCTGGAGATTTACGCATTCAAACCTTTTGGTGGTAACATCAATTGACCAGCAAAGTAAGGAATAGGTTCCAGAGAACTTGTTCGATGACAAAATTTCAGGGATTGGAACAAATTATGTTGGGCCTTGGAAAAAATGTTGTGTTTCCAGTTTCGATCCTGAAGAAATTAGGGTCGGTAGGTAGGGATTATCTTTTTTTCTTGTAATATTTTTAGGCTGGCCAAAACTCGAGTGTGACATATTACAATACAGTTGATCAAAGTAAACTGAAATGTAGCATGAGGATACTTGTCTCTTAAACTTTAAATTTTGTGCATAAAAAGATAATTTATCCTTCATTAGATAGGTCAAGCAGCATTCTTACTTCAACAGGCAGCAGGCTGAATAAAAATTCTAACTGGAAGCCATGTGGCTCCACTGCCCAACGAAAAAAAGTCTAGGGTCGGCAGGTTTTCTAGGGTAGGTAGGGAAACAGGAAACACAACATTTTTTTTCCTAGGCCTTACAACAAGTCCCCCTACACCCTACCCATCGCCTACTGTGAACCATCAGGCGCCAATTTTAATATTTATGCCACCTATGAGGTCCTGACTTGAGTGCTGTGCGGGCAAAAGCAATCAAAATGTCTCCCCGTAGATTGGAAATAAAATTGCATGTAATTAACAGCACTATAATTATGTATTAATGTAACGATAGTAATCTAGAGAGAATAAGGAATGTTCTTTTTATAAAGAGGAAGTAGATGATTTGATGTCATTAACTTTAATGCATTTTTGATGGAGTTGTACCGATATGTGACTATTACAGCAGATGAGCATTATAGAACTTTCCTTTCACTTACGTGACTTAGGGATTCACAAAGTTATTAGTTATACAAGTAAAGTTACAACTTAAAGTTACACAAGGACAGTTGTGCTATGTTGGTGTACAGTGATAAAAGATAGAGTTTTGGAGAATCAAAAGGGAAAGGAATATGTACTGAATACTTAATGTTATTTGCCTTAGTTTTAATGTTATCATATTTCGTTTACTAAAAAATTTTCAGCAAAGGCATATTCATCTTTTAGAAGTTAGAACTTGCACAGGGTTCTCCATAAAACATACTACTACTAGCTTGATGTAGAAGATGCAAACTGGACAATTTTCCTCTTTTCCTTTATCTTCTTTTTATCATATTTTAGACTACCAGTGGCCTAGACACCTGCTGTAGCGCTCATACAACTGTGTGGCCCAGGGGCTACATATAGAGAGAGGCACCACTCTATACAACAAAGATACAGAAAAGATTTTTGTTTTGGTTTTAACTATTACTATATCTTAGAAATTAGAATGTGCTGAAAAAATTTTAAGTTTGTTATGGATTTTCCATGTTTTCCCAAACTTCTGACACACTTCTTCACTGCATCGTGATAGATTTTTTTACTCACTTTAAACTACTAGCATATCTTTGAACGTCCTGAAAATATTTGATGTTCGTTACAGATTTTCCACGTCTTCCAAAACTGTTCTGACACACTTCTTCACTGCATCTATTCCTAGTTCTTCTCCAATGACTCTCATGATCATGTCATCTGCTAACACATGTTAGAACGTGCTGAAAAAATTTGACGTTCGTTACGGATTTTCCATGTCTTCCAAAACTGTTCTGACACACTTCTTCACTGCATCGATCCCTAGTTCCTCTCCAATGCCCCTCATGTCTTCTGCTAACATATCTTTGAACATCCTGAAAAAATTTGACGTTCATTACGGAGTTTCCATGTCTTCCAAAACTGTTCTGACACACTTCTTTACTGCATCAATCCCTAGTTCTTCTCCAACGCCCCTCATGTCATCTGCTAGCCTCCCTCCACAACATCTGTTCAAAAGCACCAGACACTCCGTGGCAGACACACAGATCTCTTCCCGAACATTTTCCGGCGTCCTACTCTCATCCATCGACATATCGATCAAGAGCTTTAGCAAGGCTTTTGCTAACGGCTGTGCGTGGTACGGCATACGCGGCCATGTGTGTATGATCATCGTCTTCGTTGCCATCAGTACGTCTTTTCGCGCGGATTCTACAGGTCCGTCACAAACCTCCAGATATTCGTATAACACATGTAGAAGTCGGTTCAGGTGCCGCACGCAGCGGATACCCATGTGTTGTATGATGAGATACAGATGCTTGCAGTACGCACGTCTCATGGCTATCTTCCCTTCGTGCTGCATGTTACTCAGTATATGGCGGAGTAAAGCGTCCGATTGGCTCGCCTTTCGAGGAACTCCTTCTTCATTCTGCACCTTCTCCAAGACTGCACAAACGTCAAGCAAACATGGCACGGCTTTCTCTACCAGTCGCGGCTCCTGCGAGTACAGCGTAGCTTGAAGAGCATCGTAGATGACCCCAGCACGGTTGTACCATCTCAGCTCTGCAGCGGGGGTGTTCCTCAGCACATGCTGTAGGCAGTCAACACCAAGCAGTCTGTTCTCCAGCTGGTGATCGTCCAAGAACAACAGAACAGGGGGGAGGACACTATTGACGTAGTCAGACAGGTGAGGGCGGGCTACACGGAGCACACACCAGTGGAAAACATGTCTAGTGGACAGATTCTTCTTCCAGGTGTCTCTCCCAAGGTTTGGTTTTAGCAAGCTCAGAATGGAGCCAAAGATGCCGACTTTACCCGCGTCATCTCCACAAAGCATTTCAGACTCGTTTTCAAAGTCGCAACATCGCATGACTAGCGACAGAGTATCCTGTGCACAAGATGCACAACGGTCATTACTCCACGGCTGTTTTGCTCCAAGGTATGCAATACAGCCACATGCAACACTGGGTGCAATTTTCTTAAAGACCTTTCCCTTCAAGTCTTGAAGTCTCTGCCAGTAGTTGGAGTCTTCATTTCTATCCAAGGCCCTCAGGAGCTCACAAATGACTTTAAGAACATCTGGTGTCACCTCCTGAACATTTGTAAAGTCTTCATCATGAATGATTTCCTCCTCACTTGGTCTTTGGTCTGAGATTCGAATGGCGGACAGAAGACTGCATACATAGGCAACGTATTGTGTGGACAATGCCTCAGTGTTAGTGTCATCTGGTACTAACCAGCTTGTAGGACTTTGCTGGAATATCTGTGAAGATTTATCGAGAAGTGACGCCTTCTTTGGAACATCCTTCCCTATTTCTGCACACAACTCGGACAGTACTTCTGCAACAGTGTACGTTTTCAGGATGAAATCTACGTGGTCACGGTCGGATCGGGTGTTGTCGTCTCCAGAGGTTTCGCTCAAACCTAACTGCTCGAGCAAGCGCGGTAAGTTGGCCACGCGGTCAGCCATAGCGGACGTTATCGCTCCCTGTAAACAACAGTGTCAGTGTAAGCAGAGGAGCTGAATGTTACAATGTAGAGTAAGACAGAGGACCACGATAGTCAAACTGCTGTGATTTCTTTTGATTGAGAGATAGAAGACCATCTAAATCATCATTTGTGGGTGAAAACATCTCTACACAGACATATTTCTAAGCCATTTCAAACTAGCGTGATTTCTTTTGATTCAGAGACGGTAGACATGTTGATCCTCATTTGTGGGTGAAAACATCTTTTACTACAATGTTATATTTCTATGCCATTAGGTAATCAATGCTTGTAACATTCAGTTACTCTGTTCACATCTACCACTACATGTTTATAAATGTATATCTGTATATAGAGATTGAGGCATTCACCTGGCTTAAAATACACACATACTGCCTGCAAATTACAGGGAAAAAATCTACAATTGCAGGGGAATATACTTCCTCAAATATCTACTTATTCTGATACTACCAGTGTGCAGTTCCAACCACAGAGTTGATAACTGAGCATTTGAGAGATGTAAAAAAACTGTATATTTGATTTAAGTTAACATCCTCTTGTGAGAGTTGGTTCTTTGCACTAGATATGCAAAAGTCCGAATAAACAGTCTTGTTTACTTTTTCTGTTATCATTGAAGACCTGTACCTAAACCTCTGTACTTGATGTAACATTTTGTACGCAGCCCGAGCTTTGTACCATACTGTACTCCAATAAATTGTCTGATGTGTATGCTTGCCTACACGTCCACTTCTATGGAAACCAAACTTTTATACACAAGATTCTAGCTACCATGCTATTATTTCTGTAAAACTGTGTTAGTATTTACATTACAATATCAGACCCACTGTAAAAAAATGTTGATATGACCCTCCAAGCTGACAAAAGACCTTCTAATCACAAGCAGTGTAAACAGGTATGAATACCATTACAATAATGTCAACATTTCATCTCCCATTTCCTAATTCTCTCCACATCGTGGAAGAGTTAACAGCCCCTTCCACACCATCCCCTGATTGGTCACTTTGCTACCTTGCCATTACCATCGTACCTAGAACCCAGACACACACTGCAACTAGTCTGCAAAAACATCTGTCTCCAAAGAGGACCCAATTCTATCAGCACTCCCCAAATTACTTCTATCATTGTTTCAGCCACATTACTGTTATAGTGTAATCACAGCGTGGGTCTTTGCAGACAATTTCACATCATCGCAGACAAAACTAACAGCCTGAAAATCTGTGGGTAGCACAAAACAAGCTTTTCACACCTATTTTGTAGCATGCATCTACTGCTGGAACAAGGTTACAATGGCCATTGTGAAAGTATTAGGTTGAAACAAAGGCTTTAAACTGTACTTTGATTTCTAGATAGTGCTCTATAACTGTCTTAAGTGCCATCCAAACTTACAATAATGTTACTCAATACCCAAGGCACTGTACTGTTCCATTACCGTTTTATGATAATAAGACCAATGCCAATGCATCATTTCACATAAAGTAACTCATTTGTTAGAAAAAAACTTACATGCAATGTTCATGTTTGGGTCTCTACATTGAATGTTTATCAATGATAATAGCACACATTTGTTAATATTCAAATGGTTGAAACCATAAAGCAAACAATTAACCACAAGATAACCCGTCCCCATTCTTGCAGTTTAAAACTGCATATCCAGTAATGCAGTTTGAGAAATTACATGCACAATAGAACTATTTATAGGTTTCTCCAAGACACAGTCAATGTGTTTAACAAGATTGTTGGCTTCCTTGAAACAAGTTGTACACAAAGTAAGGCTGACAGATATGACCAAATATGGGGAAAACGACAGAAATGGACGTATGACAGGATGTGAGGAAGTGTCTACTACAGTAGTCTACATGCAACACAGGAAAACATGGATGACTTCATACATTCAACAATAGAATTAGCAAATGGAGAAATAAGTCCCACTGTTATTCACAAAGCACCAAATGCACCCACACAGAAGCCAGAACAAATACTATAATTACAACACATTTTCCCTCACAAAACACAAAAGAAATTAATTTGTCACATAATGACCAAAATGTGTTCTTCTGCCTGGGTGGTGTGAGAATGATCTTGTGGAGCTTTTGTTGGAACTAATCTGTGAAGTAAAACAGATCAGTAATTTTCCCTCCCATCGTTACAACTCCATTGTGGGAGCATCAGAGGGGGATGGGCAGTACAATCGCTTACTTCACACCTTATAGAATGACAGACAACGGCTAATGATGTGGACACACATAATCGTTAACGAGGGGAAAGGAAAACGAGAGAGGAACTCACCTGTAATTTACCTAAGGTGTTGCACAGTTGGTCTTAGGTATGTTGGCCAGCTACAAGACGTCTTCCTTTAAGAAACCTGTGAAAGACAAGAAATAGTCGGTAAGACTAACCTGTAATCTCCGAGCAAGAAGAGCTGAACATCTCCTTGGAGAGTATACATATGTAACATTACGTACTACAGATACTATACATGGATAGATTTATGCTCCCATGTATACTTACTTTGTTACTAAAAGTAAAAATGTGCTATTCCTATCGCAAAGATGAAAATTCATTGTTGGCAAAAGACCAAAACAAACAAACAAACCTGAGAAGTTGAGGTCCACTCAAAAAATCAAAATAAACATTTGTTTACTCATTATTTTTGTTTCTATCATCATTGTCATTGAAAGTTAGACATTTGAAGACCACAACCTCTGCTTTGGTGCCTATACCTGTACATGATGTTATGTTTAGGTACACAGCCATATGTAAGCATTCATACCTACAGCAATACACCTTCCTGCCTATTATTTGCATAATGCAAGTAATACTTATAGATAACAAATCATCAAGACATTCCACAAGCAAGACTATAAAAGTAAGCGTGTATTCACAAAGACCAAAGACTATAAATATACCATAATGTTATAATAAAGATCAATCAAGATAGCTTTTTTTAATTTACAATCTTCTAAATGTTCAACAGTTTTTATTGCCATATAACATGATGTATAGCTCAATGGTATTTCTAAAGTTCAAGTTGAATCAAATCTGACAGTAAAAGCAATAAAATGTTTGAATAGGTCAATCTGTTGTTATCAATGGCTGGTCTTATCATACTCACAAATGCTATGACAATTATCACAATACAAACACTGTAAATGTTGTCTTTATGGTTGCCAATACACATGACAGACTCCATAGTGTCTATGTAGCTAATTATGGCTCCTTTGTGGACAGTCTATATACATAATGGCTCTATTGTTCAACAGTTGTTTGTTACAACATATGACAAGTTGAACAGTAATTCTAGCAAAGGCATTTGACAACTTGCATTCAAGCAAAAGACTACATTTGTATTTAAAGTATGTCCGTGAACAGTTTTATTAGGTTGGCAATTCACTGTACATATAACAAAATTTTACACTACAGTGTTTTTTAACCAACATTTCAGTGACCATCTGTCACTTTCTTCAGGGCAATTCTGACTAGTAATTCACCATTGTACTGCAGCATAGGTGGCGCTGCTAACAGATGTAGTCCCAAAAAAAAGTGAAAGTATTTACAAATGTAATTGTTACATGGACAGTTAATCTGTTAATGTCACTGTGGTGCAATGCCGTGCCAAATGTAGTGAAATATTCTTGTCCGAATCTCTATGACATATTACATACAGTAGACCCTTTTGTCATTTATTTACAATACAGGGATCACCTGTCAATTACAGTACATACTTTAATTTGCTCCTTCGAGTTTGATCCATGGAGGAAAATTCTTGTGCAGACGATAACAACAGAAACGTTATACAATGTGTTACAAATATCACAATATCATTTGGGGTAATATTTGCACTGTTGACAGGATCATCCTGTCAATAACATATGGTACAAATTGTAACTGACAGGATAAATCATTCAGTCTGTAGTTCAATTTCCCACTATTGACAGGATCATGCTGTCAACAGTGGAAAAATGTCTGCTTTTCAACTTGATAGGATCAACCGCTGACATACCGAAATAAGTTTCTTCTAGATATGCTGTCATCTTTCGATGCCCCCCTCCCCCTAACATCATCTTCGATTCATTCTAAAACGCAGCTGCAGAGGCATTTAAATCGGCCCTACGACCCATTCTGGTAAGATTAAAGGTCTAAAATTGGTCCATTTTTACTTTCCGACGGCAGAAGTCCTAATCATACGGGTAGGGAAAATTTAATTGCCACCGAATCGACGTTTTCGCGCGCCAAAAAACAAGGGCTGCAATTTTTGCCACACGGAGGGTCATTTTACGAATCGATAAACACCATTCAGCGTCCAATCAACTCTTCTTTGACCACTTAGAAGTATCCTTTCCCTTATCGACCAGCGAAGGAAGGGGATTTGCTGGTCTGCATGTTCTTAAATCCCGGCAACAACCGGCGAACGTTACGGACAACTCACCCAACTTGTGCTGATAAAAATCTCCATTACTGGACCAGCCCGTTTTGCGGCACTACTGCAAACTGTCGTCCGATTTTCTTCCTGTTTCCCATTCAAGGCAATGTTTGACAGAGAGCAGATGTTAGGAGATTTACCTAGAGAATCGGGTCTACTTTCCGGTGAGTAGTGAAAACGTTTGGCTTTTTAGACCTATAAGATTAGATAGTTTGTGGGGAGATGCGCTTCTCATGTGACCTTTGACCTGTCGTTAATTACGTTATCGTAATCATGTCAACATGGCGGAGAATGTGAGTGAACTTTCAGGTAGGTGTCTCTTCCGGGGTTTGTGACTCGGTGTTTGACTTGGGGTTTTCTGACACCTGTTTGCGGGCTTTTATCACCCACTTCGCCGGAGAACAAATCCGAAGTTCAGCCTGGGTTTGTTTTTGTAGGAATTGGCGTGATTTGGAGCTTGTTTAGGTCCCCAACAGGGGGTTGATTCGGGGTGTGTCGCTTCACAGCGTGTTAAGTCAGTGGGTAGGTGACCTGAGGCGGAAAGGCAGGCATGTTCGCACGGCATGTCGTCAATCCTGGCTTTCCAGACGAGTTTAGCCACCTGTCAATCACTTTAACCCCTCCGTTCGTCAAATCTTCAACTAACACCACCCCTAGAACCTAGTCAAAGCACTTGTATACTGAAACGGTGCTTTACACTTGCGCTGCGTTCATTCAAAGTTTGGTGGGGCGCCTTTAAGAGTTAATTTCCGTCCCGAAAAACAATTTGTCGATGAATCACGCTCGACTGGAGGTCAGTTGGTTGGGTTCGATCAGCCCAAACATTGCCCCGTGCAAAGACAACTGTTTTCATACCCGCACGCAGTGGCGAAGCCCGATCCGCCTGCGCGCAGACATGTGTCCTTTATCAAGCCGTATGTTGATGCGTTAAGTACCGCGAAGAATGTCAGGAAACGACAGAAACGTTCACATAAATCGACTTTTCCCACGTTCAAAATTTAAAGATTTTGTTCTCACAAAACTTAAGTCGAAATTTCTTTGTTTGTTAAGGCGAAATGCACAGTGGTTTCTTCTCCTAGCTTGTGCGTTTCGCGCTGTTGGTTTTAAGATTAATGATTCGGAAAAGATATGCTAGCCGTCGTAAATACTGCAGTTGTTTAGCTGGGTTGTCAAAGAGCGATGTGGACTATTTGGCCTGTGGCAGGATCGTATATCTCATGGCGGTCGTGTTGTCTACAGTTGGAGGCCTTGGACGTTTGGAAATTTTGCGCTCATTTTAGCGCCGGTCATGTGTGCTAGCCTGGCTGTCCGATCAAATTATGGGCATGGGAAACTGTCGTGTGGTCTTTTCTAGAAGCTGTCGTACGAGAAAGAATGAACCTCGTAGTCTTGGGGTTTCATTCAAGCTCGGGCTGTTGTGTAATTATGTTTTTAGCCAATGTATTAAGGAGACAAAGGAATGATTCTATAGCGTGCTGATATAATCCCTGTTTGCTGTTCACGTCACGAAACATAACACACAGCATACACAAAAGGCGACTGAACGTTAAGAAATAAGCATAATCATATCTCGACATGTTTTCATACACAGACGTTAACATGGCGCGATTGTGAGCGATGTGACGCCCGTCTGGGGTTGGCAGTTTGGCACGTGTGACAGACAGCTTGTAGAGCAGGGCGGGATAATTGCTGTAATTTTCGCTCCCTCTGTCACGCCATTTAAAAAGGTGCACTTTTCCGTGTGCTAATCCCATCTCCTGTCCTGTCCTCACAATTTTACGTATCATTACCTCATCGAGTTGGAAAAAAGAAAAGATTAGTGTATAAAATTGGAGCTGACAGCCCCTTTTTTGTAGAATGTGGTTTGGCCATGAAAGATGCTGTCCTCCCTCCGGATATGTTGGTTTAGTTCCAAAAGCAGGCCTTAAGCCGTGTCTCTCTAGACAAACACGCAGCTCGAGTTTGTTATTGAGTTATGATAGCATCGACTACATAATACCGTCCCTCCCCTTAAATTATCTGCCCCCCCCCCCCCCCGCATAGTTTCTGGTTCCTCCCGCTTGTCGCTGACGTTGATGCTAAGGATCTCACCATATGATCACCTGTCACATCGGGACGTAGACTTCATCTGACTTTCTGACCCAGAAAATCACTTTTCGTTCACGGGAGGGTCCCGGCCCGTCCAGTCTCCACTCTCGGCGCCTGGCTTCTACCAAGCCGCCTGCAACCCAACCTCAGTACGGTAAGCTACGAGAAAACCCTTACTAGTGTTCCGGAGGGCCTTGTTTCTATGCCATCTGGACTTATAGATTGGCTTGGTAGTAATTGTTAATGGCAGGGGCAGTAGACACCCTGTCGTGCCCATATATACCTGGTAAAGGCTAGAGACCGTCTATATATGCCTGGGCGCGCGTCCAAACGTTTAATGCGCCTTGCCTCATAAGCCAAGTAAGCACTACAAGACACCTAGTGGGAGCTAAGTAGAGGCACTGGAGCGGGAGAAGACGTGATCCCAGGGGGTAAGGAGTGATGTGGCTACCTGCTGCAGCTCTGATTTATCAGGTAAGCAAATGCCTTGTTTCAAATTTGTCGCTACCCTATTCCGTGCACCACATGCGGTGTGGCGATACAGATCAGATGTGAGGCAGCATTAACAAGCGTGTAGCCATGTTAAAGTACGGTTAGCGGATGTCTGTGGACATTTTCTGCGTATTTCTGGACACGATTTTGTCCTGGCGTTTTTAAAGTTGCAGTTCCGTACACGTTTGGAGAAGGAAACGTGTTTTAGGTTGAAGCTGTGCTGCGCCCCTAGCCTGACTGCTGACGGCTTCTAATTAGATACCTGACATTTTTGCACCGTCAAGACCCATTTTCCCCGTCAGTGGTTTTAACGAGAATACTCAGGATTCTGGCCACATCTCCTACACATGCAACATGTAGCAGTTCGGGTGGGATTCGGTTTCTCCTCTCCTGGCAGGGGGATGGAGGCACCTCCTCGGTCTTCAGCTGTGCCTCATTGAAATTCCCGAGCGCGACCCGAGGTACGGTGGAGTTACCGGTGTGTCAACAGCACAGGGCCGGGTTACACTGCGCTAAACACCGCCTGGCACCTGTGATACAACACGGTCACATATACATATACATATACATACGCACACGCACGCACGCACGCACACGCACATACGAGTACACACACACACACACACACACACACAATCACACACACATACACATACACACACACACACACACGCATACACACACACATACATACACACTCACGCACACACACACACACTCAGACAGACAGAGCACGTACACAATCACACAAACACGCGCGTCCTACCACCTACGCCTTAATCGCTGAGGTTCATATCTAAGATTACCACAGACAATCTAAGGTGACGTTATACCCATAAGTCGCTAGCTAAGCTTGGGGACTCGGCACCTCCTTGATGTGACTTAAGGCGCTGGGTTTAAGGAAGTCCCCTTGAAGGATCTTGCCTTGAGTAGCGCGGATTTACCCGCTACGTGATCGGTTGTGCGGATTTTGTGTGAGCATTGATTTGTATAACCTTGGACAAGTGCAAAGTCAAGAGGGCGGGTAATACTGTACGGGTAGTTTCTGTTGCAAGCGCTATTACGTACGACTTGTATTTGCATCCTTGAGTATGTCGTAGTCTTATTCCTCTGGAAACCTTAACCGGGCTTACAGCGGAAACACCGTATCAACTCAAACCACTTCTTGTAACTGATACATTTTACAACTAAAACATTGGGGATTTACAGCAATGACGAAGAGATAAGGTAAAAGGGGGCACGTCATGTGTACTGAAGTTTCACCCCAACCCCACCCCGTTCTCGGTATGGACTTGAAACATAGTTTGGGTTTCTGAAGTCCAGCGAAATAAAGTAGAGTAAAAAAATACAAAAAGCAACTGAAATGCTCAACAAAATATATATTTGGGTTATACATTTATATCATAAAAATCAAACAGGGGGAACGAAAAATCAGAAGCGTTTCTTTCCCGTCGATTTGATAGCCTGGAGGCGGCGCCATCTTGGCAGGGCTGAATTTTTCAGGTGTACTTTTCGAACGTGAGTCATTCACCCTTCCTTGGTTACGCAACTCCCCACAGGCTGCGTTCTAGACTACAACTGGCCGTGTTCTGACCGAGAAACGTACGTTGTGGTTGGGACTAAATGAACCGTGTAAGAAGTTAGTGTTAAAGATTACTCGCACAGCGGGGAGTTAGAGTTTAGCCAGCCATTTGGAATTGATGATCTTCATCGCCCTGACAGTTCCTAGGTCAAAACGGGTTTAGTGAAGAAGTCGGGTTCAATCCAAGACTCGAGGCCGTACATAAATCTAGATACTGGAAGCTGGAATTGTATTCAAGTTTCAGTCAGAACAGGTTTGCCGGTACGGTTTCCTGAGCAGCATATTTCGTCTTGACTCGTCTTGAGTCCTGAATTTGGTCGTTACCGGAAAGAACAACAGTTGATTTTTGGCACAGAAGAAACTTTGCCCTTTCTTCAGTTTCTAGGAACCTGAGTCAATCTGTTTCCGTGTAAACGGGACCAATTTTTGTCTTGCCGCAGTTTTCTTCATAAAACATCATTGGTTCTCGGAACTGGGGTCGCTAGAGTGAACAGGGGACGGTCCATGCAGTTGTTGAAGAACTGAACAACTGGACCCTCCTTGGCGTTACTTCACGCTGCTCTAGCTGTTCCCTACCCTTTGTCCAGAAGCAGTAACGGTCGTTCCCGTCCTTCTGTGAAGACATTTGTAGTTCCCAAACCCCGCGGACTTGCCGTCCGGCCCGAAGGGGGGTTGGCCCGTCGGATTTATGACCTGTCACCCACGGCTTGTTTCATTCGCCTGATTTTACGACTCCGACTCGCGTATCGCGCAGCGGGGTGCCCATTTACGGCACATCGATTATTACGATTTTTGATGGAGCTTGCGGAGATGATTGTCCAGATACAAGAGGCGATCCATCAGAGGTGAAAGCAGGCCCGAACCTGAAATATTGGATGCTCTGTTTTCATATGTGTGTCTGCGCGACCTGGGTGCCCCCCTTGGAGACACTCTTGCACGAGCTAGTCAATAACTCAACAAGGGAAGTCGACACTCGCTTTTAGAGCCCGGCCATAAATTTACGGTCGATACGCATGCATATACGTGTACTGATGGTGGAAGGATGGGATACTGTAAATGCAGAAATGTTCGCGGTGGATTAATTTTCGCGGTTTTCGCGGTGGCCACTTCACCGCGAATTTAAAACCACCGCGAACATTTTTCCACAACAGTTAGAGACTACAGTGCATGATGCTACCGCGAAATTGAAACCACCGCGAAAAGTCCCTTTTCTCGCTACCGCGAAATTAAATCCCCGCGAACTTAAATACATTTATAGTATACCAAGTAGCTTTTATACGGTCGGTGGGGTTGGGAATGATGTAGGGAAGGTCTTTCACCTAAGGCCTACGTCACATTTTCAAACCGGGGCCCGGCCTTCGGGAACGAAAAGTATGATATAAAAGACACCAAACTATACAAGACGTTAAGAGAATAGTCGTGGGCATTATTAATTTGGGCAAAATTTTGTGTATACATTTCTATTTTTTGTTTCAACAAACAGCCCGACCGAAATGTGACGCTAGCCTAAGCGGTCCTCGGTCTTTCATTTTCCTCTTTCTCTCCCTCCCTCTCTCTATCTCTCCTTTCTCCCCCCTCTCTCTGTCTCTGAGTCTCTGTCTCTCTCAATATCTTATCTATATATCTCCATCACCCATCTTGGAAACACGCACTCTTTCTCATGTTCCTCAGCTTCCCCCATTAAACCCGATACGAAATGACTCATTCTGTAGCGAATGGCAACTAGAGCCTCTAGAGACGAAAAGGAATACACCAAAGCGGCTTTCTGATTTTTGAGAACAGAAAAAGGAAAAAATGCGTTAAGGAAAAGATCAAGACAAGAGAGATCATCAGAAAAATAACATGAGATCCAAAATTTCCGACAAAAAGGCACCTGCAGTTCCAAACAATCAGTTAGAGGGATAAAACACATATCACTTCTTCCTCTCTCTCTCTCTCTCTCTCTCTCTCTCTCTCTCTCTCATATATATATATATATATATATATATATATATATATAGACTATTATAGAAGAGACAGAGAGAAATAATTTTTTTACTACGTGTATATGAAAAGACACAAATAAGGAGATGACTCAATATGAAGAGTGCAGACGATACAGTGTGCGAACCTGCATACCAAATATTATTTTATTTTTCCCTCTCTATACGTGTTATGAAAAGAAACAAAGAAGAAGATAACTCAATTTATAGAGTACAGACGATACAGTTCCGCTTTGAATGGCCGTCCGTCATGG
>NC_049996.1:15358827-15364546 GCF_000003815.2 Branchiostoma floridae | reverse complement strand
CCTTTCCCCCCTTTTTTTTTTTCCTTTTTTTTTTTTTTTTTTCCTTTTTTCCACCTTTTTTTCTATAAGTCTCCCCAATATTTCCCCCCCTCCTTTTTCCCTTCTTTTTTTTTTTTTTTTTTTAGCGGGAGCCTAAGAACCTGTGTTGTAGAGTAGTGCGAACCTACTCAGTATTCCCCCTGACTACTCCGATGTAACGACAGCCCCGGGAGGTTTTCACGCCCCCCCCCCCCCCCCTCTCTCTCTCTCTCTCTCTCTCTCTCTCAGCCGGAGCCTAACTAAGCATGGAGAGTAGCTGTGCGCCCTACTCAGTATTCCCCGTGACTACCCCGATGTAACGACAGCCCCGCGAGCTCTCCACGCTAAGCCTCAATAAGATTTCCATTAACCCGTGTAATAAAGTCCCGGGAAATGGTGTCTCTTGATGGACATAGACGTCTATTCGCATCGCGCTCGATGGAGTAATAGATTGACCATGTTATTGCGCAGGGCCCAATAAGACCGTTGTTATTAGCGCATACTAACAAAGGTGCCGTAAAAATGGCTGTATAAGTAATGTCCGTGCTCTGGCGGGAGGATGGGATGCGGAGTGCTGGGTAGCCGGGATTTAGTGTGGTGCTTCTTTGGGTCTTTAAATATGGTTCCGCAGTCCGGAAATATTGATGTTTTACGTTCATTCGTTTTTGTTTTTTGTTTTTGCTAATAAGGTTATGTTTTCATTTGTATGTTTTTTTTGTACGTACGTGTGTCTTTAGACAGCATATAACTCGAAGAATAATGGATGAATATTTTGGTATGTCGGTGGGTGTCTGTAAATCAAAGGGCCTCCTGTCGGCTTTCCGTGGTACTGCAGTGTTACGTCTGGTGTTGTTACGTCTGTGCAGCAGTGTTGATCTAGTTCAGAGACTTTGAATAGGGACGTTAGCTTCTTTGTGAAGCTCTCGGCAGAGCAAGTTGAAACTGGACCGAACGCCACTATGTTACAGGCAGGGGGATTTTATTTGCTGAAAAGAAAACATTAACTTGTACAGAAACGTAAGCAGGTACTAAGGTGAGACTTTACTGGTTCTGAGAAAGAAAACTCCATTACCCAATGCCCTCCCAACTTGATGAAATGATCTTCGGAAGTGTGGGTGACTGTTTATCAACAAATAAGATTGTGTGCACTATATAGCCATTACAAAAATAGCTCAACAGTCTTTCATGTTTGATAATACAAAATCACAAGGACCAACACAAAGTATTTCTAAACTATTTCAAATTCCCTACAGCAACACTACTTTGTCTCTACCAGACTCCTGCCTGGCCGAATAGTATTACAATAGGGGAATTTATCCAAGGTAGGCTAGTAGGCTAGGAGTTAATTGGCCTAGGAGTGAATTGACCGGCCGGATAGACTGCAAAAGACGGACTGAAAACCCATAGTAACTTATTTGTCCCTATTTGGCCAGATTCGTCTACTTTTTTTATCCAGCTGACACGTCTGTCTAGAGACTTGTTGTTTACGGTGTTGTGCATTGTTGTTGTTGTTGTTGTTGTGGCGGAGTGATTTGTGCGGAGCCGCGTCACCCCCTGACCGACAAGTTATCCATCATCAGCCCTCCTTTGTCTCAAGTCCCGTCATGCCTCGGGCGAGGATAACATTCCGCAAAGGACACCTTTCTGGAGAGAATGCAACAATCTAATCAGGATTAGAGGACGAGAATTCGGCAATTTTTCATTACAAAACGCTAGATTCACTCTTTCTTCGACGTTTTACACAGTTTCTCCACTTCCAACCTTACTCATTCTGCCTGTAGCCGAAAAGTTGATGACGCAAATCAAGCAGAATGTTGTGCGATGCCCAACAGCCAATTAAAACACTCCTGTTAAAAATCATTTCCAGAACGCGTTTTGGAAAACGTCACGTTCCATATGGTCTAAGTACGTCGCCCAGGGTTGGTCATGATTAACACGTGTTTCTGGGCTATTTGTGTCGTCTGTATATACGTCAAGCGCGCGTTAGTTAACGACTTGTGCCGCGGTTGTGTAGTCTCTACCAGACTCCGGATCGCTGGAAAATCGTAGAAATGGAACAAATAGAGAGGAATATAACCGGCCAGGGAACAGCTCGCGATCCTAGGATCCGCGGTCGCGTTACTGTTGCCTAGCCGGCTATATTCCTCTGGCCGGCATACTCCTCTATTTGTACCATTTCTACGATTTTTCCAGCGACTCGGAGTCTGGTAGAGACTAGCGGTTTTGGGCCCGACTTCCGAGCAGGTGTTAAGAATGTCTTAAACACGGGTTATCTGATTGTGACGAGAGTGGGGGATTAACCAGATGACGGATGGACAGGGTTTCGCGGTTCGCTGAAAATCGCCAAATGCTGATACGGTGAGGGGTGATCCATTAATGATGGAAGAGGTGGACACGCCAAGGCCATGCCACACGAGAAACATGTGTGCAAGTGTTAATCTCTAAGCAGATCTCTGGCTTGTTTTGTACCACAAATTTTGTCTAACACAGAAGTTCGGCTTTTTCTCGCTTCTTGGTAATGGTGAAAATGTCGGACTGTATGGGTTTAGCTATGGTTGGTTTGTAAAAAAAAAAACATCAACGTTTCGTTGTCATATGATAAGTATTTACCACAGAGACATCATTGAGTCGCCCCTAGCAGACTGTTTTCTCCGGTATCTTTACTTGCCTGAGAGGAAGCTAAAACAAACGACCACCCAGCGGAAAACGGGAAACCGCTACACGCCCGCTAAGTGACGTGGAGTTCTCTACGGGATTTGGTCCAGATCCACCGGCACCCTATCCATCACCTCCGCGGAGTCCGCTCTGACGGGATCCGATGCGATCCATCAAACACCACTTCTATCCGCGGAGTTTCGGGGGAAAATAACGCCATGCTGATTTGATTCTATGGATGACATCCGCGCGAGCATCAGTTTTCGGCCTTTTCCAAAAATAAAAATAAAAAAGTCTTTAACCATATTGTAAATCATAAAAACAGCTTAAAAATAAGCAAATTTATGCCGTGGATTGCAACACAATATATCGGAAAACGTATACGAATGTCATAGAATATGATAGAATATTCCAAGGTCAAAGGGAACGTGATACAACAAAAATGAAGAATCTATTGTTCGGCATATTATATTCTGTGTGGTACGGAGGATGGTACTCAGGCTAGCTCGCATCAGCTTTGGGGTTCCATAATGAACAATTTCATAATGAAGGCAACTTTTTTTTATTTGGTTCTCTTTTTTTTGGTGGTTATTCCCACGCTCGCATCAGTTTGGGGGTTCCCTGAAGATGTCATCCACATAATCACATGAACGTGGCCTGACGCTGTATCGCACCCCCCCCCCCCCATAAAAATAAATTACGCCAAAATCCCCAGAGACGCCGGTGAAGGAGGCTTGGAAAAAATACCGCGAATTTAAAACCACCGCGAACATTTTTCCATAACAGTAAGAGACTACAGTGCATGGTACTACCGCGAAATTGAAAGTCCCTTTTCCCGCTACCGCGAAATCAAATCTCCGCGAACTTAAATGCATTTACAGTAACGCTGTATCGCGGCGTCTGTGTGGACTGCTGCCGGTGCGGAACTCGCACAACTCCCCGGAGGTCACTGCGGTAAAAACGCGGCGTGTTCAATATTGTGGGATGTTTTGACATGTGAGATAATGGAGTGGATATTAAGGGATGATCCAGTACTGTTCCGGGGGTGAAGAGGGATGGGGAATTGTGGATGAGGGGAGGTTGGCCTGTCAACGGAAAATATGATGGCAGGTTTATATATATGTAGAGAGAGAGAGACTGCCCCGCTTAAAAACGGCAAACTACAGTTTCCCGAAAAGAGTGTGATTATCATACAGTTCGTGTCACGAGTTTTTCTTTTACTTCATTTGAGGTGGGTGCTGAGAAATTTGAACTCAATATTTTGTTTCATTTGCGCACGCACACTCGCACACTCACAGACGCACATACGCACACACATACGCACACTCACACATTCACACACACACAAACACACACACACGCACAGACACACACTCACAGACACAGAAACTCTATCTCTCTCTCACACACACACACACATACACGCGCGCACACGAACACGAAAAACATGCAGACGCGCGTGCACACACACACAGACAAACACACGCACAGAGAACACAGAGTATCCAGGCGTCGTGTGCGTCAAAACCTCAGGAGTGAAGCTAGCCGCAGATAAGCCTCCTGCTCATTCCGATAAGCTGCAGAGAGCCCCCAAGCCGATAACTGCGCAGATTTTACATATCACATGTCCAAACATTACAGCCCAGGGTGCAATATTACACGTTCCTTAATAACTCTTGGCATTGCATTGAATTAAGAACTCGAGATATTAATAATACGCAGATTTTACATATCACATGTCCAAACACTACAGCCCCGTGTACAATATCACACGTTCCTTAATAACTATTGGCATTTCATAAAATCAAGAACTCAAGAAATTAATGATACGCAGATTTTACATATCACATATCCAAACACTACAGCCCCGTGTGCAATATTACACGTTTCTTAATAACTATTGGCATTTCATTAAATTACGTACTCAAGAAATTAATTATGGAATGGGAAGCAAAAGTTCCATGTCTGAAAGAAAAGTACTGAATGACAAAGAAAGTTTATGTTTTCCTTTATTCAAATTGTACAATGTTGCGCTTTTTTTCAGAATTCGGACCTGTTCCTTTGCTGAAATTAAAACAGAATAGCAAAGCAATCTTATGATTTCTTTATCGAAGACAACAGTATTGCCCCGCCCCACCACCTCTGTGTTACAGTACATGTACGGACGTACTGTAAATGTATTTAATTTCGCGGGGATTCAATTTCGCGGTAGCAGGAAAAAGGACTTTTCGCTGTGGTTTTAAGTTCGCGGTAGCACCATGCACTGTAGTCTCTTACTGCCATGGAAAATGTTCGCGGTGGTTATACGTTTGCGGTGAAGATTCTGCATTTACAGTATTCATTGTTCAGAAACACATGCCCCCTGAGTGGCCCGGGGGTTCGTACCTGGCGCGCCAATTATGTGGGGTGACGCGACCTCTGACCCTTCCGGTGCAGGTATGTTCCCAACCTTGATTCACAACACACTGTGGGGGGCTCGGGGTCAGAGTGCATCGCAGGTCACCCGTCAATCAAGCTGCAAAGTCTACCAGCTGACACATATATATGTCATGTGTGTGTACTTTTCGACTACACATTTTGAAGTGGTACAGTACAGTGCTGTAATAGCTAGAGGAGTCAGCAGGCCATGGGAGTATAGCTGGCTAGGGAACAGCACGCGATCCACTGTTCCCTAGCCGGCTATATCCCTCTGGCCGGCTGACGACTCCTCTATTTGTTCCATTTCTAAATTTTCCAGCGATCCGGAGTCTGGTAGAGACTAGTACAGTACCCAGGAAGGCAAAACTCTGCAGTCATATATTGAACGTAGAAATCGGAAGGTATCAAATTCCCGATGACAACCGAGAACCGTGGTATTCCCGTTTGTTAGTATGTATTATATTAAGCGAGTTGAAGTCGAATCTCCTAGAATAGATTAGACGCATATCTGTATATATAGATGTGTATGGTTGTTTCCATTGTTACCTATATATGATTTTTACATGTGACCTGTACTTAGCCCAATGGGGCAAGTGTGCAATAAATGGCCTTCATTTATTCATTCATT
>NC_049996.1:15306372-15357681 GCF_000003815.2 Branchiostoma floridae | reverse complement strand
AGATAGTTAGAATAGTTTATTTGTAGATACATGGCAGTATACATGTTAGTATGTGTAATAGTTGTAGAAGAGCGCACGAAAGTCGCTGTGCTTTTGTTGTGTCAACGGAGATTACACCATTTATAACTCACTAGTGACAGTCCGAGCGTACATGATTCGTGTATGTGCAATAGTTGGAGTTGAATTAGTGGACAGGGGTATGTATTATGTGTTAGTATGTATAGTTGTAGATGAGCCTACGAAAGTCGCTGTGCTTTTGTTGTGTCAACATAGGTTACACCATTTATAACTCACTAGTGACAGTCAGAGCGTACATGATTCGTGTGTGTGCAATAGTTGGAATTGAATTAGCGGACATAGGTATGTATTGTATGTTAGTATGTTTAATAGTTGTAGAAGAACGTACGAAAGTCGCTGTGCTTTTGTTGTGTCAACATCGTATATAACTCACTAGTGACAGTCCGAGCGTACATGATTCGTGTATGTGCAGCAGTTGGAATTGAATTAGCGGACAGGGGTATGTATTGTTTGTTAGTATATATAGTTGTAGAAGAACGTACGAAAGTCGCTGTGCTTTTGTTGTGTCAACATCGTATATAACTCACTAGTGACAGTCCGTGCGTACATGATTCATGTATGTGCAGCAGTTGGAATTGAATTAGCAGACAGGGGTATGTATTGTCTGCGCCTATATAGAAGTGGGTGGGGCGGGCTTGTCTGAAATGTCAAACCCTGCCAAGAATCTGTTACTGCTACAGTCAGTGGCCATAAGCAACTACGTATACGTCGAAGCTAATCTTAGTACTTTTATTCCTTTTTCCAAAAAAGTATGGCGTTTTGTTGTTATCGAATTACAGTCATTTAGTCTCCTTAACCATGTTAAGATATGAAATCAAACATACTGTAACTAATGGAATAGTACCGATTTTGAATGGGGTGCCTGTCACAACCGTTGAAGCTTACTAACACAGGATTGATTATGAACAGTAGTTCTCCATGTAGATCTAAGTAGGGCAAAAATCACACGCTTTGTCCTTTGCTTTGAAATCCCTACTTGTTGGCGTATCTGACATACATGTGTAAAGCGAAGTCACCACTGGGAACAGGTATTCGCACCGAAGCCATACAACCACACGCGAACACGATTTTCTCTATATTTAATCTGTAAACTTTCTTAGGCTTAGGTCACATTTACAAACCGGGGCCCGGCCGGGCAGCTTTCGGGAGCGAAAAGAATGATATAAAAGACATCAAAATACACAAAATGTCAAAATAAGATTCATGGGCACGATTTTTTCATATTTATAGGTATACATTTTAATTTTTCGCTTCTTAAAAGATCCCGACCGGGCCCCGATTTGGAAATGTGACCTAAGCCTTAGTCTGTAACTCTATAACATAATTAACGCCGTATGCCTCTTCTACTACTACTACTACTACTACTACTACTACTACTACTACTACTAACTGTATTATTTACTATAAAAACTCATGTTTCCCCCTCAGCCCCCTGTGTGATAGTTTGGCTGAAGAAAGACGACCTGAAAAACTGACCTCCTTTCCAAAAGCCTTCGTGCACAATACTGCCTTAATGATGATACAACGTGACAATTATTCTGTATGTAAACATCGTATGTCTCTCCTTCTACCACTACTGCTACTAACTGTATTGGTTACGATGAAATATAATGCCCCACCCCCCACCCCCCCATGTGTGATAATTTGGCTGAAGAAAGGCGGCCGCTGAAAACCTGACCTCCTTTCCGAAAGCCTTCGTGCACAATACTACCGTAATGATGATACAATGTGACGTTATCGTGACCACCGTAGTCTATAGGGGGTGATTATCTATATCGATTTTGGGACAATTTGTCATTATCGGGTAATAAGGTTATCATTATTGTTATTACTGGTCAGGCTCATTATCGTTATTATTTTATGATATATGTTATACACTTTTCTTTCATGTACATGTAATCTACAAATTATTGATACAAAATGAAGTATTTCTACTATTACTGTCAGAGCTGTCTCATTTTAAGCGCTATTTGTAGGGACGAAAATTCGGAAAGATAAAAAGGTCAATCTGGTAGGTACTTATTTTACCTAATAAGTTGAATCTACCTTATCACATTACCTAGTGATACCAGTACTCTAAAAACCGATGCTGTTGTGCCGTACGAACGTTCTGAAAACCTTGACTTTGTTTCGGAGCGCTAGTTCTTCTTAGCTGACTACAAGAACCAGGTTACATTCGGAGCTGACATACAATTAGAAACACGGCAAGTAATAAACCCCCCAAAAGCACAATGCTTATATTGCGCTTAGGTCACATTTCCAAGCCGGCGCCCAGCTGAAAAATAAAAAATTTATGCGTAAAAATATACGCCTTGTTTAGTTTGGTGCTGCCTTTTATATCATGCTTGTCGCTCCAGGAAAGGTGCCCGGCCGGGCCCCGGTTTGGAAATGTGACGTAGACCTATGGAGTACCGGTTGTTTACAGGAATAAGCGCTAAGTTTCTGACTGTTTTCCCTGTGATTTTCCCGTCCGTGCCAGCAAAGCGCAGTCCCAGCCTTGTCTTGATTACTCCGTCCTCTCCCGCCCAACCTCTGCTTGGAGAGTACCGATTGTTTACAGGAATAAGCCCTAAGTTTCTGCCTGTTTTTCCCTGTGATTTTTCCCGTCTCGTGCCAGCGGAGCTCAGCCCCAGCCTTGTCTTGATTACTCCTTCCTCTCCCGCCCTACCTCTGCTTGGAGAGTACCGATTGTTTACAGGAATAAGCGCTAAGTTTCTGCCTGTTTTTCCCTGTGATTTTTCCCGTCTCGTGCCAGCGGAGCTCAGTCCCGGCCTTGTCTTGATTACTCCGTCCTCTCCCGCCCAACCTCTGCTTGGAGAGTTCTCAGCCCTAGCCTTGTCTTGATCACTCCTACTCTCCCGCCCAACCTCTTTTTCCCGCAGAGCTAGCGCTCAGTCCCAGCCTTGTCTTGATTACTCCTCGCTCTCCCGCCCAAAGCCGAAGCTGACGGGTGCTCGGTCTTGGCGGATCAGCAGGGATCAAGCCGCCGGCTCAAAGCGCTGGTGGCGCCGATCAGAGAGAGCGGGGGTAATCCCCCACATCTCTCCCCTGTCGACAGCAGGATTATATGGACTGTGAGCTCCTCTTGTCGGCAGGGAAGGAGAGAAAAAGGTTTTAAACGTACCAGGTACTGAACAACTACGAAACCCACTTGCTTGTAACATCTCTCCCCTGTCGACAGCAGGATTATATGGACTGTCAGGTCCTCTTGTCGGGAGGAAAGGAGGTGGCAGGGTTTTGAACGTACCAGGTAGTGAACAACAACCACTATATATATACATGTGTATATCGAAGTTTTACTTGTTTACATCTCTCCCCTGTCGACAGCGTGATTATATGGACTGTCAGGTCCTCTTGTCGGGAGGAAAGGAGGTGGCAGGGTTTTGAACGTACCAGGTAGTGAAGAACAACCACGATGTTTTGATATAAGGCACGAAACAAGCATCTCTCCCTTGTCGACAACCTGATTCTATGTATTGTGAGGTCCTGTTGTAGGGAGGAAAGGTGGGGAGAGGGTTTTAAACGTACCAAAGGAGGGGGAAGGGTTTTAAACGTACCAGGTAGTGAACAACAACCACGATATATATACATGTATATATCGAAGTTTTACTTGTTTACATCTCTCCCCTGTCGACAGCGTGATTATATGGACTGTGAGGTCCTCTTGTCGGGAGGAAAGGAGGGGGAAGGGTTTTAAACGTACCAGGTAGTAGAACAACAACCACGATATATATACATGTGTATATCGAAGTTTTACTTGTTTACATCTCTCCCCTGTCGACAGCGTGATTATATGTACTGTGAGGTGCCCTTGTCGGGAGGAAAGGAGAGGGAGGGTTTTTAAACGTACCAGGTACTGAACACAACGACGATGTTTTAATATAAGGTGCTAGTACGCAATCGGTTGTGTGGAGCATCTCTCCCCTCGTTTTAAACGTACCAGGTAGTGAACAGTGAACACAACAGCCACGATGTTTTGATATAAGGTACGCAATCAGCGTTTTATATTTATCACATTATTTCACTAATAGGCGCAACTTTTTCCCCTCATACTGGTGAATGTGATAGAGGAGTGCTATCACATTATTTCACTAATAGACACAACCCTTTTTCTTCATACTAGTGAAATAATGTGATACACAAGGGTGCTATCACATTATTTCACTAATAGACGCAACTTTTTCCCCTCATACTGGTGAATGTGATAGAGGAGTGCTATCACATTATTTCACTAATAGACGCAACTTTTTCCCCTCATACTGGTGAATGTGATAGAGGAGTGCTATCACATTATTTCACTAATAGACACAACCCTTTTTTCCTCATACTAGTCGAATAATGTGATGGAGGAGTGCTATCACATTATTTCACTAATAGACACAACCTATTTTCCTGATACTAGTGAAATAATGTGATAAAGGAGTGCTATCACATTATTTCACTAAAAGACGCAACTTTTTTCGCCTCATACTACTGAATGTGATAGAGGAGTGCTATCACATTATTTCACTAATAGACACAACCCTTTTTCTTCATACTAGCGAAATAATGTGATACACAAGGGTGCTATCACATTATTTCACTAATAAATGCAACCCTTTTCCTCGTACTAGTGAAATTATGTGATACACAAAGTGAAATAATGTGATACACAAGGGTGCTATCACATTATTTCACTATTAGACGCAACTTTTTTCCCTCATACTGGTGAATGTGATAGAGGAGTGCTATCACATTATTTCACTATTAGACGCAACTTTTTTCCCTCATACTGGTGAATGTGATAGAGGAGTGCCATCACATTATTCGCCATACCCACAACCTACGCCGTCTGTTTGTTTGGAGGTGAAACGATCAGTTTATGACTCGCCTTTGTGTGCGACGTAGAGGTGTGACAATCTAGAGAAGCTCTGTTTCCTTTGTGTTGTATAGAAAAGGCCTTAAGGGGTGGGGTTAGCCTGTTCACCTGTACCTGTTGTTGATATGTCAAAGGTTATATTGATAGATCATTGTGTTGTTTTGTACTATTTGTGGGAGGAAAGATTACGAAAATGGAGTTATAGCCTTCACGAAAGTGATGTCGATGCTTGTGGCCTTGGCCATATATAAGTATAACTGGGAGGAAAGACGATGCTGTTTACACTGAAAGATGTCCCATTCGCTCTGGAAGGTGCCCCTGCACACTAAGACGTTTAGAGACTGCTGGTTTTGAATTAGCTTCAAGACACCAACGTATCTAGATGCTCTTACGCTTTACGAATAGCGAGCGTGTACACTACTGGTGCCCCCTTCACACGGCAGGTTTAGTGTGATTGTGACTCTTTACACTAAAATGGTTTTACAGTCAAAACACTTCGCACTGTGAAAGTTTCGCAGTCACTGTATTTCACCGTTGGCACTGTTCCCTTTCAAACGTTACTAGTAGGTTTGACAAAACACAGCGCACCGTAGAAACCTGTTCTGCTATTGCGATGCCAATCCATTTTAAAACCGTAGAGTACTACAGGTTGATGTAGCCCGTGTATACCACCCCTGGCGATGTAGCCCGTGTCTACCACCCCTGATGGTCGCTCCAAACATTGCCTTAACTACAGTTTGATGTAGCCCGTGTCTACCACCCTGATGGTCGCTCCAAACATTGCCTTAACTACAGTTTGATGTAGCCCGTGTACACCACCCCCGATGGTTGATGTATTCCATGTATACCACCCCTGATGTTGTAGCCCGTGTATACTGATGATGTAGTCCATGTATACCACCCCTGATGTTGTTCTGAGCCGCGTGAAATAGAGTCGTTGGTCCATTTTGCCGGTCCAGCACTCCCAGCTTTGTCGGCTCGCCGGAGGGCCAGCCCGGTTATTCCGTGAGACGGATGAGATCCATAACGCCCGGCGAGAACTGGATCGTGTATCCATAATTCACATTTCCTGAGTTCCCCTCCCGCGCTGCCAATAGCTGAGATAATTTGGGGGATATTATATTGCGGAAGATAAAACACAGGCATTTGCTGATGACTAATATATGGTGGCGGGGTCATGAAGGTTTCCCCCCGCTGACTATCATGGCTTTGCCTGGATAAACTAGGTCCTTAATTTACAATCACCGTGCAGTTACTGCGGGGGAAACTCGGCGTATTATTCTTGATTGGTGTTAACGATTTGGCAAATACACCATCGCGAAAATCGCGGTCGGAAATTATTGATAACGAGCGCCGGTGTACGTACAACTTTCTGTCCGAGTGAGTATGTTTTTATGATACATGTGCGTTTTCTTGATTGTGGAAATGGATGGGAGAGAGAGAGACTGTAGTTTGCTCCTTTCTTCGATGGGAAATCATAAATAATTTACCGTTACTAGTGTTTGATGTGGAGAGTTTGACGCACCAGAGGTCGCGGGTTCAGGTCCCAGGGAATCTCGGCATACGGTGGCGTACTGGGGTGAATACAAACACATTTACAGTAAAAAACCCTTCGTCTTCTTTTCCTCGGTCTCATTTGCCGCGAAAACGAGCAGAAATGCCATCTTTCCTATCGCACATTTCCATCGCACAAGGTCGATAAAGGCCATGTTGTTTTCTCTCAACTCTTCGCTATCTTTATCGTCCCATCGAGCTGTCAATCATTTCGTCAGCTCTACTTTACCACCTGCTATGTAATCACACCTACGCGCCATGATAGAGGACAAATGGGGCAGTAATTGTCGACGGCAATTGTTCGATCGTTACGTCCAATTGACGTCCGGACTTTCCTCGTGGCGTAGGAGCCATTTTTATGCCGCGCTGCTGCAACTAAATGTAATTATCATTCGTCGAATTTGATTGGCTTGGCTGTCAATATTGCGTCTAAGCACTATTCCCCGAGGGCCTGCAGATCGTTATCGAGATTCTGAAATGTCAACTCTCTCATAAGGTGATCACAGAGTACACATGCCGAGGGGGCTCCTGAGGAACAGAGCGCGCCTTGTTGACGGATGGGAGTTGGTGGATTTAAAATCGCTGGGTACTGGAGCGATATAGATTACCATAGCTTCTGTAGATGGGGCAATATCGAGTCCAATATTGCTGGAATTTGCATAGTTGTTTGGCTCTGTCTCGTGATGGAAATCACAAGTTTGAATTATGAGCTTGAATTTAACGTAAAGGTATTGTAAATGTTTATGTCATATTCCTTTTTATGCACTCTGCTTGAATACGTAAATCCATTGTAAATGTATATGTAATGTCATATTCTTTTTATATACACGCAAGTGAAGACATTAATGTTTTGTAAATGTATATGTATATGTGTATGTAATGTCACATAACCTTTATATAGTCTGACTTGGGTTCAGTCTGTCAATTTGCCATCAAGGGCCAGACTGTCGTAAAATCCGACTGGTGTGAATGTAGTAAAATGACCCTCAGCGCCAGCTTGTGTCAGCAGTTTTCTGGGGCAGTCTCCCAACATCCAACCCTGTGTGTATTCTACCAGGGGAACGCCCCGAAATCACGTATTGGACACTAGACAATATCTCGTTCATATGGAGAATTTGCCGATTTTTCTACTGTGGACAGGATCGTCCTGTCAACAGCGCAAAGTTTACTACTGTTGACAGGACGATTCAGTCAATAGCAACAACCAGATTTGAACCGATGACAGGATTTTACCTCTGTTGGCAGGATATAGCTACTTCCTCTTTTTCTAAAGGACATGAGGTACACCTCCTTCCTTTACACGTGTATATGTAGCTATATATATGTAGACTGCAAGATGCAGAAGAGTCTGGAACAGTTCAAGGGAGGGGTTCCTCAAAGAGAGCGACAATACCCTGCCATAATGATGATGATGATGTAGCTATGCAGAAAAGGCTAGATCAGTGGTTATTCTGGAGCGCTTGCACTAGCCTCCATAGCAGGCTCTCTGGGCCCTTTTCGTCTTTTTTCGCTCATTATACACTTTGCCGGTAGTACAAGCGACCCAGTACAAAAGGAAATGGCCAGCAAAAGAGTATCACTCACTCAAAAGTGTATTATGAGCCAAAAAAAGACGACAAAAGGCCGAGAGCCTGCTATGGAGGCTACCCTTGCACATTGTCTGCGAGATTAGCAAACCAAAAGAAGTCAGAATGACGCTATAAAGTTGTTAGGGATACGTGTGCATGTTATCAGTGTGATCAGGTAGGCTGGCGGGTGGGTGGGCAGAATCAGAATATCAATGTGTTCACAGAAAATGAAATCATTTCTCGTTAAGTAGAGAGTAAAATCGTTACCCAATTGGCACATTTTTATTGCGTGTTAAGTGCTTTACACAAAAGTACAAAATTTTCTTATTATACCCATCAATGAGATTTGTTCTATTCTCCAAGCAGAGGTTGATGGGGCCCGGGGAAAATCGTCACCTTTTTCTTACATGCCGTCTTTTTTCTGTCAATGTTGGTTGGATTAGCAGACAGAAAATGACATAAAAGAAAAAGATCACGATTTCCCCCATGAACCTCTACTTGGAGAGTACTAGTAGTTTGCTCCAATTATACACCGCTCATCTGTTGGTGGACATCGCAGCATCAAAATACCATTCTTCAGACAATGGGTTGATTGTGGGTGACGTCACAGTAACCATGGCGACCACTTCGATGTACTAGTGTATTTGGCACGTATGTTGAATGATACGATATAGATAAAAAGAAAGGCAATATTTTGATGTTATTATGATTATGCAAGCACTTTCATAACTCACTATAACTAGGTAATGGTTCTGCGTAAAGTCCCGATGCGTTCTATCCTGTAAAACTGACGTATAGAGTTGTCATAGCTTTCCATTAGGACCGTTTCAAAGTTGTAGGGAAAGATATTTGTACTGTTGCTTTCGTTTCATTTTTGTTTTTTAGTGTAAAGTGAAAATCCAACTTTGGAAAATGTAGTTCCCAAACGAGCAGATATTTGTCGGACGGCAAAATCGTAATGTTTTCTAGCCTCATTTCTTCTTGCAACAAACGGCCTAACGAAACGGGAAGGGGGCTTGACAACTTTTCAGACTTTTACCTTTCAATGTCAACTAGTAGGTGTGAATGTTAGAAATGGAAGACTTTTTCTTATAGACACTTTTGTGTTGCTTTCTATTTTGGCCAGGGGAGTCAGTCCACGCTTAGGTTCACGTTTCCCCTGGACGGGCCGACCAACTCCTCTGGTAGAAAAACTCCCCTGCCGCAAATTTTTCTCCCTATAAAACCAGCGTAGTCAGTCTGGTAGAGACTTCAGACTACTTCAGAACTGTTTCCACGAACTGGGGGAGTGAGCAGTTGGGAGGGGCAGCCATTATGTTGTCTAATTGTCGCTGAAGTGCCAGTCCCGCCCCTTCTATTGATTAGCACACACAGAGATGCCATGTGCAAACACAGAAGTGCGAAACTGGGTGTAGAAACAGCCACTGGTCGTCAAATTTGGTTTTGACACCTCGGCGTAGAACGGCCTTGTTACAAGACAACTTTATTAGTTCCCCGCCCCATGGGTTGAAGGTTTGCCTTTCGTCTTACTCGCTGTGTTTTGTTTTGACTTGCGTGATTTGTCAGTTCGTTAGCGCCGGTTGACCTGCAAGCGCTGGTGGCACACACATTCATTCACTCGCTGTGTCAGTAAGCAGAGTCTAGCACTGTCCCTCTCTCTCACAGTCACACACAGAAACACACGGGCACTCGGTAAGTTCCTTTTATCTCATCATTTCATCAACGTGATGCGATCAAGCAAGGGAATGTCTAAAATTTACATGTCTGAAGGAAGAAGATGTGCCGTTTTTCTTTACATGTTGCTGTACTCTGAAATATCTTTCAAAGTTTGCGTTTTCTTGTATGCATATTGAGTCCCGGTGTATTTTCATGCTCGCCCTATATATCAATTCCCGTACACAACCGCATGTGTATCGTATGTGCTAAAGCAAACAGCTCTTTCTTTATTTCTTTCATGAAAGTTACAGCTTTTGTTGTTCTTTTGGTCTTCGATAATTGTGATAATGTGTATGACCAATTATCAGCCCATTTTCTGAAAGAAAGGGATTTATTTCACCAACAACGTTATTGCCATGTGGAAAATATCTATTCTTTAAGTTGGATTGACCAAGAAAACTACGTTTAGCGCTTGCTGAGGTATTCTTACGTTGACGCAATGCTGTAGTAAACGCAAAGCATGTCCGCATCTCACATTCACGTCTTGTTGAGGCCTCGGACCTCCGTTTGAGTTGCAACATATTGAGCGGATCAACAGAACGGAGAAGGAATCGCGACTTGAGGGCTCACACAGCGCCGCTATCGGGTTACTGGTGCACATTCTACCCCAGTTTGCAGTGTACTGGCTGTTTCCTTCATTCATAGCGGCTTTTGGCTACTTTTAAACATGTATCTACTCTAATAATGCGCTTGTTACTGAGAAGAAGAGATATACAATCCACTAGATTTGTACTGCGATATGCGATGGTGTCTTTGGTCTGGTACTAAATTATGTAGTTGATAACCATCTATACCATTCGCATGTATATAATGCTAAGTGACAGGACTTGCGTAAATACGTTGTCATATGATTTATACGTCTTGTACCGACTTCCTGTGTGGCGTATACGCGGCGTATATGTAGTCACCGTTCATACTTTTACCATATACACTACATAGAATAGTATATAACATTTATTCACTGTGTTCCTAAATTAAACAAGGGGTGGGGCTATTGAGAATGATATGTTATGGAAGCTTTTAGACAGTGCTCCTAGAGACTCTCAACTTTGCAATCTCATAGGTATTACCAATGCTACATTTAGCATATCCCCTCAAAACACCATTTTTTTAATCAAAGAAACGAATATCGGTACACAACAAATAAAGGTTAACGAAGTTATATGCTAGTGTATTGTTGCATGTTCTCACGCGCCAGTGCGGAAGCCCATGCAAGGCCAGCTCCCACCCAAGGACGTCTCGTACCGAATTCTGCCGCCTCAGTTGTTCCTCGTCTCCTGTTTTGATATGCCCATATTTTGGGTCAAATGTTAACTCAGAAATTATGTGACCCCGTGACCCACAGAACCCTCACCCATCCCCTGCAGTTGTTATACGATAGTTGGTGGGGTTGGGTATATGTTGACTGTCCCGTGGAATGCAGGCCAGCGCCAGTAGGTCTATCGTACCGTCCCATCCCTTCCAGCTGTGAATTTTTCCACCCAAAATATTTTCAATGGAAAAGATAACATAGGGTATAGATCATGCGCTGGGCTGCGTGTTTCTGTGATTGCGCCTTTTGGCAAGGATTACACTTGTAAAAACACCACATTGTTGCCGCGATAGGGATAACAAGCCCAGGCCTACTCAACCTAGTCTCTTTGTGTTTTCCTTTGCTTTTAAACTGAACTATTTTCAAGATTGTGTCTAGATTGGGAGAAAACCATGACAGTCTAAATTCAACATTCAATTTATTTGTGTGTTTTTCGATAAAATAGCCATCGTTCCTTTTTATAATCTTGATTGATAAGAACAAACTATTTTCTTTGTGTTTTCCTTTGCTTTTAAACTGAACTGTTTCAGGATTGTGCTTACATTGGAAGAAAACCACGACAACCAGTTAAGTTTAAATTCAACATTCAATTTATTTGTGTGTTTTTCGATGAAATAGTTATCGTTCCTTTTTATGCTCTTGATTATTAAGAAAACAAAATAACTCGACCACATTTTATTAGATTGATGTTTTGTTACATGATTATCCATTTCAATACATTGTTTATTTAAAACTTGATTCGTGCCAACCTAAATTGTGTATTGCACTATCTAAACAATACGTGTAAATCTAAGTACGTTGCTGATTGCAAGAAACACAACAAACGTTAATTTGTTTATCAGAAAATACCATGAGGGTGTAAATGGGTATTGAGGGAGTTGGGAGACAAAAACCACGAAACTTGACGGAAGAAATGCGCAAAAGGAATAAAGTTCGCGGTGGTGGGTAAGTTCGCGATGAAGAGGCCAACGCAAAAAACGTCCTCTTACAGTAGTAGTTTTAAACAATAACTGAAGAAGGCAACAATGTATAAAACGAGATGAAATCAAAGTCAAACAATAACTGCACCTGACACAGATGTGCGAAGGCCACGGTGTCACAGCTGGAGATATTAACGCTAAAGGCTATCATTCTTATTGTGTAGAAAGTTGGCACCCAAACTGGACAGATTTGTCGGAAAAATAATTTGCGTAATTTCCTGTAACACTAACAGCTTTTTAACATATTTTGGTCCCTCTAAAACATTTAGTGTTTTTGTACGGCATGATGTGAGACGAGTGAGTGTGTACGGCCAAACTGAGACGGCCAGTACCGTAGTTACTATTAAACTAGTTTGTTTGTTTGTTTGTTTGTTTGTTTGTTTGTTTGTTTGTTTGTTTGTTTGTTTCTAGTCCTGTACTCAGGACCAGAACAAATCAGGTTTTCAACACCTTCGTACGGTACAACTGTAACGTTTTTGTACTAGGCAATGCTGTATGGTATGTTGAACTTCTTGTGTAAAGAAATGACCAAAACATTGACTTCATCGGGTTTAAATGAACTTTTTGTTGCTTTTTTCCTGGTACTTTCATTTTTTTCAACTTCTAGGACTTTTTCCAAGTCTTAAAACTAGTACTACAGCTTAAGTCTTCGCCATTGCTAAGGCGCTAATCTCCGTTACCATGGGAACAGGTTCTGCTGGATTTTTGTCCATCTCGCGCCGCGATTTTCCCATAGTTGGTTCCGAATCCCCAAAATCCCAGCTCTACTGTCCGAGGTGACCTCTGTACACCCTAGGCCACACTTTATCGATCTAAGCCTGATATACTAATCCTTTGATACACTGTGGCTCAATCCGCCCGGGCTTAATTCTAATAAATCTTTCAGTCAGACTGTAGTCATCATTAATTCAGGGGGCTCAATTCCACAGAGAGAGAGTTCTGATTTACGACAGTGGAGGCAATGCGTCAGAAAGTAATTTTTGCGACACCTATGGGACCGATTTGCGGCTGCGAGCAATTATCATTAGGGTTTTTAATGATTTACTAAGTAATGGCTTCTTTGCGAATTCTCGCTGAAGCAGTTTGATAGAGAGAAATTTATGCCTCGTAGGTAATACTATATCTGATTCTCGATTTCAGTTGCGTTAATGAAACGGTGCCTCACAAGCCTGCAGTACTCCGGATGACCACTAGGAGGTGCTACTCCATTATGTCACTGCGCGAGTTTACCTTTAGTAAATCACGGTGAACATTTGTAAGTGTGTAAAATGTGTAGAGCCAATTGTGATGTCTTTCTCGGCTAAGATTTGTCAAAGTCTACCTCTCAGTTACAAAAAATACACGAAATTGAGTGAGAAAATTGCACTAGTAATTTTGATAAAAAATTCCAAACGACAGAATAAAGGAAATGCATGAACTGAATAAAAAAAAAGGGAATTCTACACGTATTTCAGATATTAGTACAAACCCTCCAGGCCTTTCTGTTCTGATGCTATTGAGGCAGGTTGAACGGAGGAAAATTGGGTACCTCTTCAAAAACATACCTGGTGTTCTCTCCGATGCTAACGAGCATGATTATCTTTTCCACTGTCCGCCGTACCCACACTAACAAACACTTCTTTGTAATCTTCTTCGAATTCTCTTTTTTTAACGAAAGGAGCATTCGTTATTTGTTGTCCGGTTACGTCAGCGGTACCTCTTCATTATGATTCCTTATATTAACGAAATACACACGAGTGGCCCTTAATCCATGCGCTAATAAACACCTTTGTCTCCGCCTGACATATAGAAGACCTGGACTTGTTATGGTCCGCTTCTGTCCAAAGATGGGATTCTAATTAGCCTTTGCCAATTTCCGTGCGCACAAAGAGGGTACGAGAGAGGCGAAGACGGGATACAAGTGATTGGAAACCTCTCACAATAACGCCGATAGATAGAGGGCTGTCAGCGGTGGGGTAAAGTGAAATTGGATACTTGTTACTTATTTTCTGATCTTGTCACGGAAAAGCCTTATATTTGGGGATTTCGGGTGTTAATTCTGTCTACAATATAAAAGCGAAAACATCGTCTTATGTGTTTGTTACGAGAGTATAAGGCAAGCTTTCAAAAGATTGTTTCTTAATCATAAAATGAAACAGAAGAGATGGGATATCACTGTTGAGAGTATAACAGTTATCACAAACACACACACGTATGCACATACACACACACACAAATGTACGCACGCATACACACATACGCACACACTACAAAACATTCTGAAGGATTTAATAACATCTCTGCTATCCTATATGTAACGTTACAACATGGATGCATGTACAAGTCATACTGGGGTCCCCACTGCTCTGCCGCTCAGTAGGGGTACAGGCGTGTTCGCCTTGTACATGGCAGCGGTAAATAAACACAGCGGGGTTGATGCGCCTTCCACACGTTAAAAACAACTTTCTATAGGTGAAAGATGCAGGTGTGTCAGTCATGTACGGATCTTGTTTTTGTGTCAAAGTCGTTTTTGTTCTGTGTGAATATTAAGTAGTCTTACAGGCACGCGTAGGTTTTATTAAACACCGTGTAGCTAGTGGGATAAGCCCTGACTACCCAACTCAAAACATGGCTTAAAATGATAAATTGAAGAATTTGGGACGGCAGCAAAAATCAGTGATAAAGGATAAGAAATGTAAGCATACGTATTGTCAAAATATATCATTCAAAATGCATGAGATTCAGTATTGTATTCTTAACATAACGGGTGGTTGACAGGTTGTTACAATGATGTCTTCATGTGAAGTTGGCGTCCCTACGGGGTGTGTATTTCATACATGTCGGTGACAGGTGCCCACTTTTATTCATGACTTGCACATATACCTAAAGCTCCCTGTACTCTTGTCACTGAAAGCAGTGAAATCATTTCTATGCACCTTCTTTGCCGTTTGTTCGAACAAATGATTTTGTGTGTATATAGATGCCGTTTTTTTCGAGTGCTGATTTTGCGTGCTGAGGAAATGACGACGCCACCAAACTCACTAAAACATGCACCTGTGATTTGGTGGAATATGCATGTAGTAATTTTCGTATCCAGTGTTCTTTGCATTGCATATGCAATATCAAGGTGATGCTACATAAAACGCTTAAATTTTTAGAGGTCGGACAAAATCCTCTATCTTCAAAAGCCTCTGAAAAGTCATTAGCCTTCGAAAAAAATTTAAACCGTTTTAAAGATATCAACACAACACTTTTTGCTTATCTTTTGACTTTTTCTTGAAGCGATTTATTTTGTTTCCCACCTGCGCGAGCGGGGTTAAGCGCCAGCGAAAAGGTTTTAACATACCCTCCAAGCAGAGGTTAGGCTCCGGCTGTTTTTTAACTTAAACGTTTTTCATTCGTTTTTATCGGACTTTGTATTTTGTATTTTATCTTGCTGTGTCAAAACCTAACTGGTTTGACTGGCGTACTTC
The DNA here is from genome assembly GCF_000003815.2 of Branchiostoma floridae. NCBI lineage: Eukaryota > Metazoa > Chordata > Leptocardii > Amphioxiformes > Branchiostomatidae > Branchiostoma > Branchiostoma floridae. The sequence goes on along the minus strand of NC_049996.1, from coordinate 15,342,163 downwards.
AAGGAAAATGACAAAATAGAAAGCCCGATAAAAACGACTAAAAAACGTTAAAAAAGCCTGACCTCTGCTTGGAGAGTACCAGCAAAAAGGTTTTAACATTCCTGTGTAAGGACTGCTGTGTAATTGGGAATGGACTTCTTCCGCTAGGCAGACTCCCAACAAAGGGGAACATGTTCTACACGGACGTGGATCCGCCCCGAACATCGCTCTAATGACACGGAAAAATCTTTTCATTTTGTCCAAAATGTTGTCTTTTTTTTTTACTATTAGCTGATAGAGTAGCATTGGTGGCTTTACTATATTAAATTTTGTTGTAGGAATCAGACTCAATTGTCTTTCTATCAAGATTTTTGTCACGACTGGTCGTTTTTGTGTTTAAAAATTACACGGAAAAATCTTTTTGCTTTGTTCAAAATGTTGTTTTTACTATTGGTTGAAGGAGTAGCACTGGTGGCTTTACTTTGTGAAATGTTTTTGTAGAAATCAGACTCAATTTTCTTTCTATCAAGATTTTTGTCACGACTGGTCGTTTTTGTGTTTAAAAATTACACGGAAAAATCTTTTCGTTTTGTCAAAAATGTTGTCTTTACTATTGGTTGAAGGAGTAGCACTGGTGGCTTTACTTTGTGAAATGTTTTTGTAGAAATCAGACTCAATTGTCCTTCTATCAAGATTTTTGTCACGACTGGTCGTTTTTGTGTTTAAAAATTACACGGAAAATCTTCTCGTTTTGTCCAAAATGTTGTCTTTACTATTAGCTGATGGAGCAGCACTGGTGGCTTTACTTTATGGAATGTCGTTGTAGAAATCAGACTCAATTGTCTTTCTATCAAGATTTTTGTCACGACTGGTCGTTTTTGTGTCTAAAATTAGTAAAAATTACACGGAAAAATCTTTTCGTTTTGTTCAAAATGGTTGAAGGAGTAATATTGGTGGCTTTACTTTGTGAAATATTGTTGTAGAAATCAGACTCAGTTGTCTTTCTATCAAGATTTTTTGTCTCGTCTGGTTGTTTTGTGTTTGAAGAAACATTACGTCAACGAAACGGGATTGGAACCCTTGCCCGGTGGTTCCTGGTAAATATCAAACGGATGCATCTTGCTTGTACATTCTTTGGTGGTCCTGGCGAATAATGAGCCGAACAACTCGTTTCTGGTGTCGCCTCTGTTGTTACAACAATCTTTTCCGAGTCGGGTGATTTTACGCATGGTTAAGCCATCCATTCTCGGTCCAGATTGATGCACAGAATGATTGTAACAAGGCGACGGAGACTTGTAATGATGTCTGTCCCAGTCTTTGTGATTTTGGATTCGTCATTTCTTAGCCGGCGAGACAGCTAAGGTCATTCAGCAAAAGTCTTCAAATTTAAAAACCTTGGAAAAATCTTTAACTTCCAAAAGCCTTCGAAAAATCTTCAAAATTCAAAAGCTTTCAAAAATTTATCAAATCCGTCAATAGAAACAACCGCAACGGGTGGAATTACAAAACAAATTCTTCACTGTTTTTTTTCTCCAGAAGCACCTTAATCTAAAATTTATAAAGTCTCCCGCTTTTTCTCCTTATCGGACCTATTATTTGCTTTGTTCTCAGAGAACAAGTCCAGAGTACACACGGCGATCTCACCTTGAAATTCCCTCAGACTGACATCACTGTGATCACACACATTTGGTCCATTTTTCCCTCGCCCTCAATCGTAAGTAATAACTCGTCGTTTTTCTCAGTAATTGCCTCCCCTCCTGCTATTTTCCCTCCACCTTACGTGCATTTCTCCACAATGGATGCAAATTACTGCTCAATATTGCTGTTGTTTTTGCCGTCATTAGAGGGTGTGTCCTGTACAGTAATGACAATTAGCCCCGCCTTCCTCATTAGTGTCGTCCATTCAGCGGCGCGAACTAATGATTATAATGATTATAATGACTTCCATGTGTTGTGCGAAGTGCCATTGTGTCGCCCCATCACATTGTTAGCACCTCGTTAGGGGGTAAATCTTATGCAGAGTGCATCAGCCACTCCGTGCTCACAACCACCACAGACTCCGGGGTGTAAGGACGTGCTAAACTTACCTCTCTGTAAAACCCCACACGTAGTTTCCATTGGATCTTTCTACACACTTGGATTTACCTGCACGCTGTACTTTTGGTAAGTGTACGATGTAGTCTTACGATGATAGGTTTGGTTGAGGACACAATTTTAGGCTTGTTTTACGAGTTTGGGCCCCCGGCTGTCACCGATGATTTAGTGTTTTCGCCTGTCGCCGCTTGGCTCGTTGTTGCCTTCGTGTGTTGTTATGTACTATATCATTATCGTTTAGACTTTCTACGCCATAGGTTTTAATGTACATTTGTCACTGAGTTAGGTTTAGGGGTTACCTGTAGATTTGGGGCGTTTTATTTTGGGTTTGGTGGGTAAATATAGCACAAGCTTGGTAGGAGAGTTGTCTTACCATCGTCCCAACTGTTGCCAGTTTTACATATTCACAATCAGACTATTGCTACTTTAGACTTTACAAGTTTTACACGACTTTCATGGTGTTCAAAACGTTCTGTGCAATCAAAAACTCTTCCGAAATACGACATGTATATCACAAATACGTGAAGGCGTGTGGTTTTTTTTGGCAAGCATGTGAGACGATTTGGCGATGTTCTATTCCGATAGACCGCGCAAATAGTTGCCGGGAGCATAAACATGCCTCGACAAAGGAAATTACGGGGAAAGACTCTAAAATTTCTCCAGGGATGTTTCATACATGTATTTGGTGGTTGGATATGAGATATAAACGTCTACAAACTCAGCATACAAATACGTGGACATAATTTGTGTATGCAGAGGGGGCGTCTTTGTGTGATGAATAAGGAAGATGCTGGCAGTGCTTTCCTGGTGGGAACTTCCTGTAATCCTACGCCGGACTAATCGCCGCGCCAGGATTTAGAAATGCATGAAAATTTAACGCTTTTAATCCCCGACAATTAATAAACCCACAACCCGAGCTCAGAGCTGGCGTTCCATTTCAGCTGTCGGGCCCCACAGTTCTTAGCTAAGAAAGGCGACCTAAAAACGCCCCTTAGAGATAGAGAGACTAAAAGAACAGATATGTCGGTTTGTGCAAGCGTCCACCTCTCAGAGATCCAAATCTAGCTAACATGTTTCTAGTGTTGTTGTTGCGGTCCGTGTTGTTATACTTTGAGATTAGAACCATAGACCGTTGCGTTACAGGCGCCAATGTTTTTGTTGGTAACATTAGCCGGATGTGTATTTCAATTTGCCTCCTCGTTGGAAATGGTTAAGTGAGATATTCTGTCACATTCTTCAATTTCTACCAGTTGTTCAGTTTCCCCTTGTGTTGGAATTGATTGATGTTTACTTAAAGATAGTTTTAGTTTATCTTGGTGAGAGCCAAGATGTCGTCCTCTCGACGGGACTCGAACCCCGAACCGGTAGCTCCCGGGGTCTCTTGAATTAATTCCATGATAGCCTTAGCGGTTTAACCTCTGGTCCGATAGTTGTGGAGAGGGGCTTACAGACACTCGTGCGGGACTCCAGGCAATCCCTGGTTTGCCCTACTAGTTACGTTCCGAAATGTAACACATCAACGATTTATCCCCGGTCTAAGCTGCTTATACCAGCCGTTAGTGACAGGAGTACATTAGCCGAGACACGCTGGAAACTGGAACGGTTCATTACTAGGACAATAGGCACCGGCTCTCCAGCGCTCCAGAAACCAGCGCTCTTCACCGCACAAGTGTTTGTTCTTGTGACAGACACAGTGACTGTGCGAGTATAAACTCCGTCACTGCGCTGAAGCAGACACGGGAACTAACACCGCATGTCTTTCCCGTAGCACAGGCTTCCGCAGTCTTAAACTGGGCCCACAACAGACACTTCTCAGTCATTGAGAGGTGTGCAATAAGTCCAAGGTTGTTTCTAATGTCTTGGAATCAGAATCAAAATCTAAATAAAAGCCTTCCTTCGCCCCAGTTCACATTTTCCTTTGCACCGCAGACTGTTTGTATTGTCCGTCTTCTTACACGGACTTACGTGGTCACTGGACTATTCTTGTAGTACTCGGAAATGAGACAGTTGATTGGTTTACGGTTACATCTTCTGCACCTAATATTAGTACAAATGTAATAACATCACAGGTGGTATAACCCGTTATCACTTAAGAAATACGCAAAAAGGACGCGTCAGCAGACAATGTGTATGGGGATGTGTATAGACGAGTGACGAGTTGTCTTAGCCATTAGTACGTGTATGTATTCTCAGCGAAGAGGACAGGAAACCACATCTCCGCGTCTTTACTTTCATTACCAAGGTCAGTTGTCTCAAAGAAATTATCTAAGAAATTCGTCTCAAAGGAATTAGCTGAGGCAGTGTTCTGGAAAGCGATGTTAGACATGCTAATACCTGAAATCTTCGAAATTTGTAGGAACTGTATAGATTTAACGATAGAACTTCATTTCTTCGTTTGTCGTTATTGAAAAACATATTGTGGTTAGTTATGTAATATATATACTAGTACATTTTATCATTTATATGTCATTCGCGTGGAGCTTCCTGCTATTATTGCTACGCACTGAGCTTATTTCCTGGTGTTATACTGATATAATTATATCCTGGGCAACGGAAGTAAATATATAGTACGAATTGACATTATATGATGCTTGCTTTGATGCGTAACTCATTTGACTGTCCAAAACGTTATTTATTATGCACCTGTCCAATTTGGTAAAGATGTAATAAAGACACAACAGCGTTTTTCTAAATTTTGTAGGAGAATATCTTTATTGCTCATAATCCGTATTTTTTTTATTATGAATATGTCGATTTATTTGGATGTCTTAGAATTGATTTTTGTGTCGACGACTTGAAACCGGTTTTACTGGGTGGTTGTGTTCACATTGTGGTTGGCTGTTCTTGAGAAATGAGTGGTCTGCATGACAAAAGCTTTGGTTCATTCTGTCCCTTCTCTCGTGGATGCAGTCTGAATGTGTAGAGGCCGTCACTCTTTCCCGCCCGCTGTTATTTTTCTGTTGAATCAGCGCGGTCAAAGGTCGCCTGTTCCTCGGTGTGTGTGCTGTCTAATATGTTACCTGTAGTTCGTTAGTGGTGCGTGGCAGGTCCGGTGTTCCCATGAAAAGAGGCTCTGTGCGACTCGACATTTCAGACATTTCAGGTAGGCTCGCTATCCCCCGTTACCTGTGGGTAGATGTGGCACAGGTAGGAGTTGTGACTCAGGTAGGGAGTGTTGCCGTGGGTTATTGTTGGCAGCGTTTTCGGAGTGTTTTCGAACCGGGGCAGGTAGAAAAAATCTCCTCCCCCAGTAAATAATGGTTGTTGATTGGGGGCTTAAACAACTCGCTTGTACAAACAACGGGGGGACACAATGGCTGTTCAGAAAAGCGACAGGGAAGAAGGAATAACGCACCACCTACAACAAAACGCCCGCTTCGGTGGGACCTGTTTTTCGCCGAGCGTTTCTGTACGTGCACGCTGCGCGACGTTGACGTAAATTTGCGCGGTTTAATTGGGATATCGATGACCCGAAAGGTACGGGCCCGTCACCTGCTAGTCTTCATAATGGCCTGACACGTAACTGACAGGCTTACGTTGTCACTTAGGTGTGATCTTGTTAGCGCTAGGCTGACACATTTAACAGCGAACTGTGTGCTCAGACCGTACTGTTTTTCTTCATTTGTGCAGGGCTCGGACCAGGCTGCGGACGGAGTGCAAGAGGACCGGTGAGGTGTCCGCGAATCGACGGGTGTTCGAGCCGCAAATCCCCGAATTTGATGCCCGAACGCGCCGTGGGCCCCGCCGGGAGAGATTCCACGGACTAATCCTCGCGGATTGCCAGCCCTGTAAGAGGCTTAGTGACTCCGACCAGGACAAAACGACTCAACCCGGCGGTTCCAGTTCGTGACGACAGCTACTCTTGTTGTCTTCTTTTCGTCGGGAAAAAATACTGTATATCTAGAACTGTTTGAGCGAATTTACCGTAACTACGCGGGCCTGGGAGGCGCCCGACAACCTTGGTATCTTACACCGATACACCGGGTACGTGCCAAACACCACCATGGGTCGTGGAGACCTGCGTGCCCTGGTCGTCGTGTGGATCGTAATGCTCGGCCGCGTGTCTACAACAGTCGCCATCAAGGACAGGGTGTGCGAGGAGGTGACCATTCCGATGTGCAAGGGTATCTACAACTACACGTACATGCCCAACAAGTTCCACCACCAGAACCAAGACGAAGCCGGGCTGGAGGTGCACCAGTTCTGGCCGCTGGTCGAGATCCAGTGTTCACCCGCGCTTAAGTTCTTCCTGTGCAGCATGTACGCGCCTATTTGTCTGGAGGACTACGATCACCCCTTACCGGTGTGTAAGAACGTTTGTCAGATGGCCAGGGACGGCTGCGCCCCCATCATGAGACAGTACCAGTTCGCCTGGCCCGACAAGTTCGAGTGCGACGATCTACCTGAGCAGGGGGACCCCGACCGGCTGTGCATGCACTTTCTCAACGCGTCGGGCGACAACACGCAGAAGTCTACCCCCGCCCTCCCCACCATCACGGCCGGTGGTAACGTCCCCGGGGGACAGCCTAGACCCGCCCCGCCTAGCGGAGGCTGCAAGTGCGGCTGTAACAAGCCTCTGGTCAGCATCCCGCCCAGCTCCAAGTCGTGGTACAACCGAGGGATTTCTGCAGGCGACCAGCCCAACTGCGGAGTTCCCTGCTACGATCCTTACTTCGACGCCAGCAAAAAGACATTCGCGAAGTTCTGGATCGCGCTGTGGGCAGGATTGTGCTGCGCGTCAACCTTCATGACCGTTACCACCTTCCTCATAGACATGACCAGGTTCAAGTACCCAGAGAGACCCATCATCTTCCTCGCGCTCTGCTACTTCTTCGTCTCCCTCGGGTACATCATCCGACTCATCGCGGGGCATGAAGCCGTCGCCTGCGAGAAGGATCTACAGATCGTCCGGTACGGCACCACGGGCCCGGCGCTGTGCACCATCGTGTTTCTGCTCATCTACTTCTTCAGCATGGCCAGTTCCATCTGGTGGGTCATCCTCTCCTTCACCTGGTTCCTGGCCGCGGGGATGAAGTGGGGACAGGAGGCCATCGCCAGTTACGCGCAGTACTTCCACCTGGCTGCCTGGCTCATCCCCAGCGTGAAGACAATCGCCGTGCTCGCGTTAAGTTCCGTGGACGGGGACCCTGTCAGCGGGATCTGCTACGTGGGCAATCAGAACTTGGACAATCTGCGGGGGTTCGTGCTGGCCCCGCTCATGGTTTACCTCATCATCGGGACGTCATTCCTTCTGGCCGGATTCGTGTCCCTCATCCGGATCCGGAAAGTCATCAAGCAGGGCGGGACCAAGACGGACAAACTGGAGAAACTGATGCTGAGAATCGGCATCTTCTCGGTGCTGTACACGGTCCCAGCCACCATCGTGGTCGCGTGTTACTTCTACGAGCAGCAGCACCGTCCTGCCTGGGAGAGGGCACTGGCCTGCCCGGACTGCATGCCGGACTTTCGGCCGGACTATACTGTGTTCATGTTGAAGTACTTTATGTGCCTAGTGGTGGGAGTAACGTCGGGAGTCTGGGTCTGGACCGGTAAAACCATCGACTCTTGGAAACAGTTCCACAGAAAACTCTGCGGCAAAAAGAAGAGTCAAACCGAAGCCAGGTACACAGCAGTTACTACTATAGCCCTCCCCAAACAGACTTCTTTCACACATGTATGATTTATATCAAGGGGGAGGGGGGCAACAGTGTTACTGTGTACAGAAATACAATTCTTGTGTGTACCGAGTGTTCAGTACTGCCACACGTATTTCCAAGGTCTGTTTTCATACCAGTTACTGATTAACCATGCAGTACAATCAAGATGTTATTTTGTTGCAAATCAAACCTTTCACAGCGCCTGTAATGACGGTGACAGTAACCACACAAGGATACTGGGTCCACAGCAGTTTTATAATTACCCCCTGTTTATATTGTATAGAATGACCTAATTTCGGAAGAGATTTTCTAATTGTACAAATTGTGATATAATATTATCATTATTATTATTATCATATACGGGTGATGATACCTGATATTTATGCAATATATCAATAATGTCACGTTGTTCTATCGTCTAAATGTTTGTAAATATTTTTCAGTTCGAGAAAATTCTGGTTAGTTTTATGAAAAGGAAAGGTTTAGAGAGACTTTTAGTACTCGTATGACTTCATTAATGACAATCAGTTGTGAAGAATTCGAAAGAAATACGTTTTTAATGCAGGTAGCTTCCCATAGTTTGTTCCAAGTTCCTTGTTTAAAAGTTTGTTGAAGAGATTTCACCATTGCAATACAGCCGTCCTGAACGGGAGAGTGTTATTCATATTTGTTCATACTTTCATGTTTGTTCGAAACTTCCCAACTTCTTGTGTTCTTACAAACAATATAGTCTCTACCAGGCTTTGTGGGTTCCTGAAAAAAAAGTAGTCAAATTGGCCCGAAAAGTGAATAATTTACTAGACGAGTTACCACCATGTTTGTCAAAACTTGACAATATTTCCAAAAGCCTACGAAGTCTGATAGAGACTATAAAAAGCCCACGATAGCCCCATGGGCCACTAAGCCTGTAATTTCAAACCCAAATCCCAAATGTTTGTCCATTGCAAGTTAGCACAGGCTTCTTCGTTTATTTCCAATTAGAAAGTTTTGGGACTGACCCTCTAGGCTTGTGTCCACTCAGAAAAGTCCAAATGCAAATATGCCCAACGGTTTTCCACTCTCTACGCTAGAGAAAATACACAGAACTTGCAGGGAGAGTGTCTGGAGAGAGGGGATGGTAAAAATAAAGTCCGTGAAACATTGGAAGCACCTGCGTTTGTCGTGGCTCATTGTTCCATGCGCACAGAGTCTCCTGCACACCTGTGGAGATTTTATCTAGAGAATGTGTGCAGCGTTTTGTATTGTTTGCTGTCGCCAAACCACCGATTCGTTTTAGAGATAGGTTTTCACCAAAACTGTGAACCGTTTTCCCAAACATCACCAGTTAAGGAAATTCAGGTCTTCATTTAAGGTTTTCACCTAAACTGTGAAACGTTTTTCTAAACATCACCAATTAAAATACAAGCCATCAGGACTTCATTTTAGAGATAGGCTTTCACATAAACTGTGAAATGTTTTCCTAAACATCACACGTTAAGATACAAGCAAATTCAGGTCTTCATTTTAGAGATAGGTTTTCACCTAAACTGCGAACCGTTTTCCTAGACATCACACGTTAAGATACAAGCAAATTCAGGTCTTCATTTTAGAGATAGGTTTTCACCTAAACTGCGAACCGTTTTCCTAGACATCACACGTTAAGATACAAGCAAATTCAGGTCTTCATTTTAGAGATAGGTTTTCACCTAAACTGCGAACCGTTTTCCTAGACATCACACGTTAAGATACAAGCAAATTCAGGTCTTCATTTTAGAGATAGGTTTTTACCTAAACTGTAGAACATTGTCCTAAACATCACCCGTTAATGTACAAGCAAATTCAGGTCTTCATTTTAGAAATATGTTTTCACCGAAACTGTGGAACGTTTTCCTAAACATCGCACGTTAAGATAAAGCAAATTCAGGCCTTCATTTTAGAGAAAGGTTTTCACCAAAACTGTGGAACCTTTTTCCTAAACGTCATACGTTAAAATATAAGAAATTCAGGTCTTCATTTTAGAGATAGGTTTGACCTAAACTGTGAAATATTTTCATTTTAGAGATAGGTTTCACCTAAACTGTGAAACATTTTTCAAAACATCACACGTTAAGATACAAACAGATTCAGGCCTTATGTCTTGTGACGTCGATCGGCGTGTGGTCGAGCGGAGGTTGTGGATGTCTAGCTTAAGTAATTACAACAACCTCTTTGTTTCCGACATGTACTATCGTGTAGGGTAAACAAGGGGGTACTTTCAAGAAAGGGTGTTTTCCACGGGAGGTCGCCCAAGGTTCCACGCTCGCCACCCTTTGTCGTGTATGTGGCTTACCCCCTACAGGGCTCAACCCAATTAACCAGCCAAAGTTCGACCTCTTTGTTGTTTCTCAAACGGTGGGACGGCCGTGAGGTTCCAGTGCCTGCAAACCTGCCATTCATGTGCTTTCTAGCGACCAAGGCACGCCTGGGGAAAACGGATCTGTTCGCACACTCATCGCTGCCAGGAACGGGAACGGCGTTTTTAGGGAGTAAAAAATGGGAACTGAAACATGTAATAAATGCTGCCGTGCCCATTGTGCACGTCTTTAGAATCGACTTAAAATCAAGGTGTACCAGGATACGTGTGAAAAGGCTGTGGTCGGATATGGGAACCGAGACCGCGTTCCTTTGTTCGTGGGAACGAAAACTGCGCTGCCTATTGAATGACGACAACACTCGCAGATGGCTGGTTAGATTTACAAAAATGGCCAGGTTTAAGATAACACCAAGTACGTCGACTTATCAGAGCTTTTGTTGAACTCGATCTAGTGCATGCATCGTGCTCTACGTGATCGGAAAATGTCACAAAATAAGCCAAAAAAAGCTGGTTCTCAGAGAAAGTCACAGGTGTTGAGAAATGGACGGTTACCATCATAATTGCTTGTAATTAGTATTAATTGATATCTTGAGGATTACAACATATATCATTCTAACGGATAACAGCGACAACAAGGCGAGAAGAAGCATTCAAGCCACTTGCAGAATAATGTTAGAGCGTTGTCCTTATGTACCTTTAGTTTCCTTATGAATTACTCAAACGTGGGAGAAATATGTCAAAAACGAACACTTTCCTGAATTTTATTTTATTTTTGCTCATTTAAGAATAATCAAAGATGTTCTCATAACTTGACGTCCTTAGCTGAAACCGCGCCCTACTACATCTGTATTCACGAGCCGACTCTCTCTCTCTCTCTCCAAATAGAGTCCGACTCTCCACTGTATAAACGCTCACATCTAGCGCGTGGAAAACATTCGCACAGTGATTAGAAGGGCTGGCTGAAGCAGACATTATCGGCATTGGGTGATCCACAAATCCCCCCACAATCACCCAGGGCTGAATGAAGTCAATCTTACCACTCAGAAAACCAACAAAAGAACCCAAATCTACATGCAAATTATCAGCATTAGTGGGGAAAGCACATTGTGTAAGGACTTGTTGAATGACGGGGGAGGGGTGCCCAGGGTGGATGAATCCCCCAGGGTGATTAGTGACTCCTCCCGACTCATTTGTACCGATTTTCCACCAGAAGGTGTTAATCCGCTGTAATTAATTTGAAGTGATTATTAAACGGTCTTGTGGTTTATTTGGCAGCAACATATGCTTCCCGGGGATTCACACTTGTGCCTGGATTTGGAATTGTACACTTTTGTCTACTTTGCTGATTTTGCAATTAGAAAACAAAATAGTCTAAATGCTCGCCCCCTTCAGACAGAGGAAAGGTGGCATAATACATTATCTGTGTGGGGAGGGCGTGATAGTTTTATCTTTCAGTATTCCGTCGGCAATTACGAACGAACTATCAAAAAAACACCACAAAATCCAGACGGAAAGAAAACTACTCTCCTCTTAACACCACAGACACGTCAGCGAGACGGTGTAGCCTCTACTAGGCTCCCTACGTCGTTGGAAAAATAGTAGAAATTGGACAAATAGACAGAAAACACAACAGAAGAGTTGGTTGGCCGAGGAGAACAGTTTGCGACAATTTCTCCTATTTTTCCAGCAACCTGGGGACCCTGGTCGAGGCTAGAGACGGTGAGGTGCTTCGTCTTCCATCGGTTGCAAAATAAAACGTTACAACTTCGATACATGTGATTAGAACAACATTAGCCACATGATCTTTGTTGCCATTGTCTTCAATTGTCGTATTTATATACGTTATGTACTTGCAATTAGCCTTCGGGTCAGCCTTTCCAGTGTACTTATTGTGCTCCCTCCTCGCACACCTGGATGCCAAGGTGAAGAGTTCACAGCAAGGTCACGACTTTGTGCAGACGTTCGAACAGACGTGAGGCACACAAAGCCGAAGAGACAGCCTTCTAAAGCATGTTATACAAGTACACACATGGTGAATACACGGATACATATGAATCAAGGTCATTACACAGAAGCTGTAAGGCTAAATATTGGTTAGTACCTTATCTCCAAGCAGATCCTACAATGACATACGATAGTATGTACCAAACTGGCCAAGGAGTGTAGTCAACCAAGAGGTGTCCATTTGCCAGTAGCAAAACACACTCCTAAGTCGGCTTCACTCCTCTGCCAGCTTTTGATACTATCTTATGCTACCGTAGGATCTGCTTGGAGATTAGTTAGTACCGTCTTTAGGATCTTCCTCCTCCCTGTCTCCTTTCCGGTGTTGCCTCAAAACTATTATAAATGCTGCACACCAATGTCTGTACTTGGGATTTATTAAATGTAAAATTATTACACAATTTTAAGATAGGTTTTAAGATATTTGTAATAAGTTTTTAAACAATGTCATTTTTGATAACGAAACTTTTAATGCCCTGCCGTACGTGTAATGTGTACATTCCAACACAATTCAGGCTGTTGCAAAGTAGTGCTTTGATAAAATTCAAGGTTCAAATCCAAGACATGGATACTTGTATCATTTATTCAACCCGTTAGCTATCATACATAATTTGTAGGTATCAAATCTTCCTGGACTTTGGGACATTAAAACAGACAAAGATACAAGACGCACAAATTACATGGAATTTAAGCAACGGGTATTTACAAACTAAAATACAATTACTTATTTGCATACATAGGAAGCTCATGTCTAAACTTGTACATGCTAGCTAACTGAATGTCCTGTGACAGACTGTTCCACATGACTATAGATTTGTATATAAAAGTATTTTCCATGGCGTTAGTAGATGTAAGACCACACATACTGTATTACTCTCACCTACATGTGCTTAAAGTAACCCTCAATATCATAAGAAGTGTTAATCATACACTAGTTTGTTTTGTATGCAGAGGGTATGGTGTTTGTCATAGATATCATAAATATTGCACTAACGATACACCTGTCACATGCTGTTGATATCTTTGATGGATATGTTGTTCAAAACGCCATGAAAGCCTTGAAAAGTGTTGGGAACAAAAGTGGCGGTGTTTGTGGGTAAATGCTACATTGTGTTTTTATCAGATCGATTTTTACTCAATATTACCTTTGCCTCTTGAGGGGTTGGAGGTCAGTGACCCCAACAGGTGTTCCGAGCAAAGTTCACCCGAGTTTTCAAGTACCCCCATTCACGTCAACCACAAGGTCAGAGGTCAGTCCCGGAGTCTGACATGCTCTCACGGCGGCGGGAAGGGGGCACAATTTCCAAGCAGATGTAAGGAGGTGAGATTTGAGTTTTTTTGTCCGCCTCTCTGGTAGAGGACACAATCTCCAAGCAAATGAAGAAAGGTTAGATTTGAGATTTTCTTCACGCCATTCTGGTAGAAGGACACAATCTCCAAGCAGTTATAGAAAGGTTAGATTTGAGTTTTGTTACGTCTTTCTGGTAGAGTACACAATCTCCAAGCAGATGTAGGAAGGTTAGCTTTGAGATTCTTTTACGCCTTTCTGGTTGTTCCTTAGGCTCCAAGCATACATGTCAGCTGGGTGAAAAAAGAGAAGAATTTGGCCAAGTAGGGACAAATAAGTTGCCATGGGATCTCAGTCAGTCCTTTGCAGTCTATGCAGCTACCCACCGACCAGTCAGTTCACTCCTATGCCAATTAACTCCTTCTAGACTTTTATTCCTAACTTGGCCAAAGTCCCCATATTACTATTCGGCCAGGCGGGAGTCTGGTAGAGACTAGTGGTTCCTATTGGGAAGGCAATGAGAGAAAAGGGCAGACTACTATAATTATAAAGAAGTCTAGACGTCTTAAGAAAGAAACACCCCTTAAACACGGGATTAACCCCATATCTGCTTGGAGATTAACGGCGACATGTGACGGATTAAGGACACATAATCCACATACTGTCAGATTTATCCCTAAATCATTCAGCATGATTGATCAGAGACCAGTGCAATGACCGAGTGGGTAGAGTGTTCGCCTAACGGGGATTGAACTCACGACCTACGAAATGCAAGGGCCTTGCATTTCGGTATGTCGTGAGTTCGATCCCCAACCGAGTCATACCAAAGACTTTAACAATAGCACATGCTGCTTTTTCTGCTTAGCACTCAGCATTCTGGAAAGAGTATGGAAGTTGAACACACACCACTACAAGTGGACTAGCCCCCTGCTGTAGTGATTGCACAAAGCTGTGTGGCCCAGGGCTACTAAAAACGGAGATGGGCGCCGCCCCATGCGCCATCAGGCACGGGAAGCACTTTGACTGACTTGACTATTCAGCATGTATGCACCAGAACTTACAAATCCTGCAAACGAGTAATCTCTCAGAGATGGACAGCTATTTGTACAGTTTTTCGATCGATCTGCTCGATTTCCTGACTGTCTTTAATATAAGAGATTTACTGTATGTATACAATGTATTCTTAACTCGAAAAACCTATGCTTAGGTGATTTACTTTGTGTAGCTTATCACTTATACAATCTGACGTTGAAAGGACAGAAAGGCATCACAAAATTACAATCATTGTAATTCTCTGAACAATCGTTTAATGCACTTTGCAACAACCAGCACTAAGTTCCGACACACTTCTATGAACACACATGACCTGATATATTTACCTGTGGCTGATTCTCTCGCCCTACAAAAATGGGAGTTAACGGAGAGGAAAGATTGGAGCCAGTGGGTCGGAAGAAAACACAAATTCTCATCTCAGCGCGGAACCTTCTCCATTTGCACATCCTCCGCGCCTTTGATGTCGTCTGGAGCCTTAAGAGGGAATTCTCGAGACGATTGCAGTACGAAGGAAGAAATATGGCGTTCGCGTCAAGATTAAAGTCAAGAACACCGACCGCGCCCCTCCCACGGGAGCCATCTTCCTCGGCTGGATAAGTTTGATTGACAGGTCAATGTAACGATAATGTGCCGATCGGTATGAAGGATTAGGCCACAGCAAGTAAATTTTATGGATGACATTGGTACGTGCGCTCATTAATTTTAGCCTGATTTCAGACAAAAAAGGATTTTTTCTCTTCGGGGATGATCAGATAGGCCGAAATGGGTGTTGTGTTGTGTTGTGTTGTGTTGTGTTGTGTTGTAGCCTAATAATTGTACTTGTAGAAGTGACACTAGGGAGGTAGCCATGTCTATAGCTGCAGAATTGAAACTTGTTGGGTATAGTTGTAAAAGTGCAACCAATATGGAAGCCATGAATGTGAGTGTAGTTGCCAACTTTTACTACACTAGTTCACTTGTTTTATACAGGAATGAATGCCTTGTTAGTTGTGATGACACGTTTTGTCACTTCGAATCTTATGACGACTATATGGTGTCTTTTTTGAAAACTTGCCATCTTTTTTTTGCGCTATCTCATTACCTTTGCATTCTACGCAGGATGTCATCCATAAAATCTACTTGCTGTGGCCTAAGTTATGATTGACAGCTCCGTGTAACGATAATGTGCGGCTCGCTATGGGGGATTACTTATAGTGATGATGCATTCTGCTGACAGTCAAGTGGCAGTTTGGCTATCATGTACTCTATCTGGGGCCAGGTTCGTTTGATCATGTGGATGCCATCCATGTGTGCATCAATTTTCATACGTTTCCAACAAAAAGTTTTCGGCCATTGCCTTAAAGCAGCTGTAAAAGGAGCACATAGACTAGTTTGCCGTGACTTGAAAACATGTCGGAAAACGTGGTCTATCTGAGGCCGTGTTCGTTTGATCATGTGGATGACATCCGCGCGCGCATCAATTTTCATACGTTTCCAACAAAAAGTTTTCGGCCATTGCCTTAAAGCAGCTGTAAAAGGAGCACATAGACTAGTTTGCCGTGACTTGAAAACATGTCGGAAAACGTGGTCTATCTGAGGCCGTGTTCGTTTGATCATGTGGATGCCATCCATGTGTGCATCAATTTTCATCCGTTTCCAACAAAAAGTTTTCGGCCATTGTGGTACAAAACAGCTGTAAAATGAGCAGATATATGCCATAACTTGAGAAGTATATCGGAAAACGGTTACTAATGTCACAGAATGCCAAAATAAATTCCGAACTCAAAGAATAAGTTGTGCAATTAAGAACGAAAACGAAAAGTAAGCTAGTTGAAGTTTGGGGGTTACTCTTTTGCCTTTATTTTCTTTAGTTATTTCTAGAAATGTCCACACCCTTTTTCTATTTTCAACCCTGCACATCATATGGTTGTTGTTATCATTCAAATCTACAAATGATAGATTATGGGCCAATCAGCTACAAGGGACTTGTGTACTTCCCTATGGCGTGGAAAGCCCGTAGAATTTTCTTCTGCCGTGATGGTGTGATTGTAGTCTCCAAGCGGACGTGTCAGCTGGATGAAAGATGAATTTAGCGAAAGAAAGGACAAAGAAGTTGCCATTGGATTTCAGTCTTCTGCAGTCTATCCAGCTATCCGCCGACCGGTCAGTTCACACCTAGGGTAATTAACTCCTACTAGGCTTTTATTCCTAACATGGCCATAGTCTCCTATTACAATTCGGTTAGGCCGGATCTGGTAGAGACTAGTGTGATTGTGTTAGGATAGAAAAGTCCATATCTTTAGCGAAAATCGAAAGTGATCAACTATATCAAGTTTAGTATACTACAAAAGAAATGAACAAACAACAAGTACTAGTAACTGAAGGGGCAAAACCATTGAACCTTTGCTATTCAAAGGTTTATTTGTGTTGTATCAAGATAAAAAGCGTCAAATATCAAAACATATTACGTACATGTTTCCACTCATTGAAAGCTGCAGAATGCACTTTGAAGTTTGATATCCTAATGACCGCATCGAACCGCACGTAGTTATCTCCTTTCTACTTTGTGACCAAGATGAGGTTCCACACAAATCCTTTGGTCATTTCAGCCGCACTTCAAACGCTCTCCGTCGTCTTAGATAGGAGCCGAATCTTTTCATGTCGGACTCAAATTTATTTCTCTGCGTTTCTCAGCGGTGCGTTGATGCCTTTGTGGTTGTCGCAGATGAAACGAGTTTCCGAGATACTCCGCAAAGTCCCCGGATGTTGACTGACGTTCCAAGAGGCGCGTACGGCACAGATAGAGACTGCTTTTTACTCATCTTCAAACTAAACGCTTTGAAGGTTATCCGACGGTACGTTGACGAATGTGGTCTTCTTGTCCCCCGTTTTATGACGTGGACGTGGTGGGCGAACAGATAACTTCTGGAAGTTTCTCTTGCAAAGTTTTGGACGTGTGCACGAACAAAGTACTTTATATAAAGTTAGATGAAATATCAAAGTGGTAGTCATGTAGAGCAATGTAAGAATGCGAAAAAGTCAAACGGCAAGGAGAGGGTGCATGTACGCTTTACATATGGCAGACCTTACGTCCAATGCTAACTGTTTATAAACCATAGATATATATATATCGAACAGTATAGGAAGGGGTTGCAGCATTCCGACTGAATTGAGCATATCCGAAGTCATATATTTGGTAGAATATTTGACAAAACATTTATTAGAGGCCTTACTTTCTAAACAGTTCCGAATTCTTAGACTTCTCTTTGGGCTGAGGTTAGCCTCTGGATTTTTTTTTCTGAGAATGATTGTTTTCGACGTCTTTCGAAGTATATTGTCGGCCTTTTTAGTAATTTTTTCTTGGTACATATATATATATATATATATATATATATATATATATATATATATATATATATAACACCAAAGAAAAATCGGACAAATCAGAATAGCCAACAAAATCCATAAAAAGGCGTCCCAAAACAAACAGGAGCCTGTTTATCTAACATCTGCTTGGCGAGTTCTCCATGACCACAGTATAGTAGAACGATGTTCATTTATCGCATTTGCTGGCATCCCATCTCCAAGCAGATAGCTTATATATGTCTCAATTTCTGTGGTTTACATGTGTTTTTGAGGTATTTCTAGTACGTCTTTTTAGTACGGAATAAACACTCGATCGTCTCCTGTATTGTTACCAAAGATATCAAATGCCACAAAAAACACCAAGATTTGCTCGGAGATCTGCCAACGCCCTTCAATATGTTCCGTACATGATGCAATGTGTGGATAAATATTCCGTTTGAATTTCAACTAGACGGAGATACACAACTCAAATCCCGGGTGAGTTTGTCGCCCGTACTGGCGTGGGACAGAACATCAAGCCAATTAGCGGAACACACAACACGCCGGAGTTTGTCGGAACAACACGCGAGAACAAGTCTGATCCGACACTTGTTTGTTTTGACGTTTCCGCCTGATTACGTTTTCTCGACGGAGAGCTTTAAAAACACACAGCTCGGAGGCAGACCCACAACACAGCTTGGTAAACGGCAGAGATACGGCGTGCCTTGTTACCGAACATTTGAGGAAGACATTTTGTTACACATCATTTTGTTGTAATCCTATGATATCACTCGCTTGTCATGATAGATATTTGCACACATAATATATTTCTTGTGTGAACGCAGAAAGACAAACGCTTCGCTTGTTTGATTTGGTATAATTATATCACGTCAGAAATAAGTAAATATTTATCCCGCCATCGCCACACGCCGTCTGTGCCTCCCAGGTAACAAATCTCACTGATAGAAACGTAATACTCAAGCAGGAGTTTTAAGTATGCCTAATAAACGCCTGTACCTGATTTTAAATGAGGTAACGCGTATAAAGCTCAATCCAATAGGTCTATGACTGTTGTGGCGAAAGGGCGCGCGAGGCAACCGGAATATTCAATCTCAGAAAGCACACACAGCTGTTCAGAACGCATACTGATGTAAGGTACGTGTTGGCTGTGCTCCAATGGACCGATCCTGTCAAACGCCATATCGAACAAATAGAACCCCTTATTCTCTTTCGAACACCTCCGTCAAAAACTGCCACAGCAGGACAGAAATGTGGCTATTTTTGACGGAGGTGTTCGAAATAGAACCATGATCGAACAGGGGCGGGGTTTTGGGATCGGTCCATACGAGTCAGGCAAGGCGCGGTCGCAGAATAAGCGATACATTCTACTCGGGCTTTTTCAGCGGTCTGTTTGACTTGTGAGGTGACGTCAATGAAATTGGACGCCAACATTTTTGTTACGGGGGTGACAGACGTTAAACCGCGGGTTTAAGACTGTTGTTTAAGGCTGTGTAAGTCCTAGAGCAGGTGTCTTTGCACCCAGGACACAGTCTGACTCACAACCAATCACAGCCTTTGTACTATCGACTTGCAACCAATCACAGCCTTTGTGCTATCAACATTCGGCTACAGTTACAAGTTAGATAATTAGCATTTCGTATTACAAGGGTTTCTGAAAATAATTATTACTGTAAGAAGAATATCAGAATGTAAGATTATTATGAATCATATCTCATGACTCTAGTATTTCAGCAAGACATGATTTCTGGTAAGGATGTGGTGTTCTAATATTTCACAGCAGACATCTTCTAATTGAGTGCCAAACTTGCAAACATTTTTCAGTCAGATACAAGACTTTGAAGCCTTGCAGGTGTGCCTTGTTGGCAGCTATAGTAGTGGTATACTGTATTCTGCTGCTGCAGTGGTCTGGACACCCTGCAGCTGTAATCAGTCTTTCTTCAACTCTCTCCACTTTGTCATGTTCTTGTTGGCAGCTATGATGCCATGGGCGTAAATGGAGCTATGATGCGTGAATCTGTGAAAATTTCTGGCGATGTCTGTAAAAGAAAGGCTTTTTTAAATTTGTCTTCTAATTTGTCCGCCCTCTCCCTTGAACGGATACGTTCCCGTAAGTGTGTTCTAGAGGCTAGATGTAATATTGATTCATCATTGGGTATTTCACTCAAGCTAACAGTACTAGTAGATACATAACGTACGTATTATACCTTGTTGATGTAGCCATTCACACAAGAACCCAATGACCCAATGTGAACCGCAATAGTCCAATATCTTATACTGCTACTGTATGGAATAAGGAGTTGTGACCATTCATGAACAATGTCATTGTTTATATTATTGTTGATATGTATCATATTATACATATTATCCTACAGCAAGTAGCATGACTGTATAGACCACCAGTGATGGAATCTGTAACTAAAAACTGTCAACAAGATGATCCTAAGTTGATCTCCTGACCGGTCATCTTCTAATCTAATCCGTGACGCCATCTTTAATTCCGTCACACGAAAGTGACCGATTTTTGTCGATTTCATCCGAAATTGTCCGATGTGACCCCGACGTTGTGTCAGCGAGTAGAGTCGAGTATGGTTGAGCACCTGCCCCTCCAAGATCGTACATCGCCCTGTAACATAACCCCGCTGTCGTTTCTAAAAGGGTTTTGTTTTACTACATGTTAGCTCTATTGGCCGTTGTGCCAACAACATTGCCAAACGGTGGCTCTTACATGGTATCGCCTTCCGTAAAACCTTTGATTGGCTTTCAACAGATCCATTATACAAGCACTAATAGCCTCTCTCCTGCGGATTGTTTTCCGTTGCCTTGCTTCATGGTTGAAGCTGAAAGGGCGGAGTCAGTCATGGTGGCGGGACCTGTGACGTCTAGCGTTCTGGGTAGTTTCCCTTGTGTGATTTGTGTGTGTGCGTGTACAAGGGGGGAGGGGGTGGTGATGCGCCTGATGGGTAACGGAACGATACAACTTTGCACCTGCGAAAGCCACGGTAAACAATTCACGTGTATTTCTTTACGAATGTATCATTGAAGTGATAAAACTGAAGCACCAGATATTGTGATACAACTATACACTCGTCTCAGCGAAGACTGACATGCGGCGAGAATGATGATGATGATACTCGTCATACAACGAAAAGGATAACGGCAGGAGACACGTGTTTGTTTTTCCCCGTGTATCATGTATGGGTTATTTCTATGCCCATGCCTTTAATTGTCATATCCAACCACAAGGTTCCTGTGATAAACCACAAAAATTGACCTCAGTCAATAACATTGTGTGAAACATTTTCTATTGAACTCTAGGGTTGAACTCCAGGTTGAGATCACATGCTGTACTAATGATGCTCTACTAGGGCGTATTGTATATTTTCTGGTGGGCGTGTCTGGTTGGTGGTTGTGATTTTACCCCATTCAGGGTGTCCAAAAGACCGCTCACTTCGCAGAAATTTATGAAGCAAGAGGACAGAACGAATAATGGGAGATGAAAAACGAGAAAAGAGAAGGGAAGAAGGAAATAAAAAAGAAACAAACAAAAGAAAGAAAGAAAGAAAGAGAGAAAGAAAGAAACAAAGAAAGATAGAAAGAAAGATAGAAAGAAAGAAAGAAACAGAAAAAGAAAGAGAAAGAAAGAAAGAGAGAAAGAAAGAGAGAGAGAAAGAAAGAAAGAAAGAAAGAAAGAAAGAAAGAAAGAAAGAAAGAAAGAAAGAAAGAAAGAAAGAAAAAGAAAAAGAAAATATGGTATTATATATAACGATCACTTGATAGGACAGACTGGAGTAAAACGAAAACAGATAAAAGTGGTCGGTGGGGATGTTCTTGATACCTATATTGACACCTGCTTCACTAAAACGTGCTGCGGTTTGTCCCTTAAGACCACAGGTGAGTGTGTGGCAGGTAAAGCCGCGGTTTGTCCCCTTAAGACCACAGGTGAGTGTGTGGCAGGTAAAGTACCGAGGTGGGCATGTAAAACATGTTGTGGTTTCTCAGCTGACTGCGCTCGCCATGTTCCTGTTCCACCAGACGAACAATGTACGGTGATTCTACTGGTGCAGAGTCGAGTCCTTTTGTCGAAGGCGAATAATACTTACGATGTGGTAAGAAAGCGGACGTTCAACTCTGCTTTCATTCCAACTGTACTCCGATTCTGCAACACAACAGTCATGGTGTTATTCTCTGCAATGTCCGCTTACGGAAAATAAAGCGATGCTGATTAGATCAAGGAGGTTATAATCTATAACTATAACGTTATTCTATATATTATAATCTATAACCTCTTTGGACAAATCTACAACTAGTTAATCGTTCCCATGGTACCGTAAGGTGGTACCGAAATGTACAACTGACCGACAGTTTTTGGAAAAAGGGTTCGATATGGAAATTAAGTATCCATGGTACAGAAACGTACAACTGGCTCTAAGCTATCCCTTGTCCTATTTTTGTATCATTGCAACATTTCAATGCAAGAACCACCCCCACCCCCCTCACACACAGACACACACGCGCGCGCACACACACTTTAGAAATGTTACTCTCCAAACAGCCGGAGCCTAACCTCTGCTTGGAGAGTAAGAAATGTTACCACAGCGTAGTTTTGACAGCTTGACCTGTACACACACATTGTCTGCGCCGCCGATGGCCGTGTTTGGACGGCGTACAGCTGTAAAAATCACAATGTTACACCGGTCGCTACGGTAACAAATTCCTGTTTGGACGGTCGAATATGAAGTTGAACAAACCATGTCTGACCCCCGTCAGCTTGACATACGCGGGAAAATATACTTGCGGCCTGTTGTCCAATGGACCGATTCTGTCGAACGCCATATCGAACAAATAGAACCCCCTATTCTATTTCGGACACCGGGACAGAAATTTTTACTATTTTTGACGGAGGTGTTCGAAATAGAACCATAGTCGAACAGGGGGCCGCGGGGTTTTGGGATTGATCCAGTCATTATTATGTTGTATACAATTATTGAGCAATGAAGCTATTATTTTACGATCACAGATCGTTAACGTGTTGGACTTCTCTAGCTGCCTCATAAGTCACATAACGTGGGAGCCTCCAAGTCTATGTCTGTCTAAGTAGGCATAAGGACCACCTGACCTGGCCAATGGTGGTCCCTAAGCCGGATTCACACGTGCGTATATATTTAAGTCCGTATGAGGTCCGTATGGAATTCTTAGCCTCCATAGGTCGCTGGGAAAATAGCAGAAATTGGACAAATTTAGACACATAACATGCCAGAGGAGTTAGATGACTGAGGAGTATGGTTTGCGACCCAGCTAACTCCTCTGGCGTGTTATCTGGTTATATTTGTCTAATTTCTAATATTTTTCAACTGACCCGTGGAGCCGATTAGAGGCTAGGACTTCCATACGGACCTCATACGGAATATCTACGCACGAGTGAACCCACATTTATAAATGTGTATATAATTTTCCCCACTGACAAAAGCATTAAGAATCATGTCCAACTTTAAGTGACCACCTGTCTACATACACGAATTTTATCGGTTCTGATAAAAGACAGGTTGAGTGGTCGTCGCGGACAGATTTGACAGTAAAGACACAATTCCAACGCGGTGAACGGTCAGGAATTTCGTTCCCCAAACTTTGTCCTGTTCGGGCTACACTGCCCTAATGAAAGGACCAATATTTGTGCTGTATATGATTGAGCTGTGATTGTAGAATTGTCAACAGTTTGTATAATTAACGTGGACGTACTAAGCTGTTCAAATCATGAACCCGTCAGGGAGGGAATAAATTACCAGCAGACGCAAACAGGAAATCTTGTCGGGATTTTGTGCGGTGATGTTAAATCGGTTTATCTTAAGGTGAAGACAATGTTTACGAAACGTGTCAGACGAAAAGGTACTACAAAAAACACGCTTTAAACAAAAGATGGCCAAATACATTACGTAAAGCTCTTTGTTCCAGAAAAGCATTAACCTATCTATAAACGAACATTACAACACGGTAACTGGTTTGTATAGAATAGAAAACTTAATTATCAAGTGGAAAACACCAATTAAACCTGATGGCCTTGGAGTAGAATAGGATACACACGCAACTCAAGAGCGCTGTCCGGCTCTTATAAATGTGGTCTTTGTGTGAGGCAATGTCAACGTCATTTATCATGGCAAGTTCGATGTTTGTCTTCACGAAGGGAAAAGTACACGCACTGAATTGATTATTGAATAGTCCATTAATTGGTAGACAAATGTTGTGCAGAATTAATGAGATATGGACGGATGTAAGACCAACAGTGTTGACGTTTAGTACGAGATGCACTTTGATATGGGGAAGGGATAAGGGTGATAAATTGCGAGAGGTCAGTAAGTTCTCGGACTCACACAAAAATAAGGTGCAAAACTCAAATTCCTGGACGCAATTACATAGTATGAAGAATTTTTATCAATATCCAACAATTTTAAAACCATTGCGATCATTACTTTCCAGTCGACGTCACTTTTGAAAATCAGTAGGAAAGTGGCGAGAGAGAAAAAAGTGTGAACTATGATCACAGCTGCGTGGGTCGAGTTCATCATGTCATGGAATGCACGATGACAATGCCAAAATGTGTGGATGCCATGAAGCTTTGTCTTTTCTATATTTGTCATATTCACATATGTCGCTCTCTCTCATGGCAGGGTATTGTCGCTCTCTTTGAGGAACCCCTCCCTTGAACTACTCCAGACTCTTCTGCATCTTGCAGTCAGTGGCCAGGAGGGGCCTAGGTGTTTCTGCAGGTTACTATCTCTCCACCTGGTACATGGTCTCCCTCTGCGTCTCCTCCATTCTCTATTCTCAATTCACATATATGATGGGCCAAAAAGCGCCGTATAATGGTCGGAAAGGGGGGTGTCACAAAGCGTTTCTATGCACCAGCATTTTCATGCGAGCTGTCTCTTATCCATGACGAGGGCAAGGTCCATACCCCATGAATGAATGAATGAATGATTTCTTTATTATGATCATTATTATGTCCTAATGTTTAAGCGAGAAGAAGTTGAACCTGTACATACTAGCATATTTTTCATGGAGGTAAAAAGAGCCTGAGCCTAACCTCTGCTCGGAGAGTAAACAGAATGTTCACCTGTGTTGTTGCACACCTGTTTGTTTGTTCCCAGGTAAGTGCTCACGGCGGGGAGTAGGGTAAACAAGCAGGTGGAGCCACGGCGTCACACCTGGAGGAAACATGTCAGCTTCTTAAGATCTGTACCGGATAATGTCACCAACCCCTCCACCCACCCCCATCTACATCCAAAAAGTTGGGCAATCCACTACTGAGGGGGCTCACACGTGTACGTATATATTCAAGTCCGTATGGGTTCCGTATGGTAGTATTAGCCTCTACCAGGCTCCACAGGTACATCTACATGTACGAATATAATAGAAATCGGACAAATATAGACAGATAATATACCAGACGAGTTAGCTCCTGGACCAGCAAACTCCTTTGGCATGTTGATTATGCGTTTATGTTTCAATCTCTAATTTCTGTTTTTCCAGCGGCTATAACGTTATCCATATCATAAAAAACTATGTATGAAATTTGACAGTCAAAGACAAATTGTCCATTTTGAATAACGCATCAGATGGGTTGAAAATGAGAACAACAAAAAACGTCACATCTTTCGTTTCTCTTTTATTTCCGATCTTTTCCTTATCAAGAAACATTCCTCAGCTATTCTAGCCACACAATATAATTCTACAACAGAGTTAAGAACAAAACTCGACCTTCCCTATTTGACCTTTCGTGTAGATTGTTCTCTCAACACGACATATAAAGGCATGTCAAAAGGTGTCCTTATGAATGTGCGAGTGATGTTTGGCATTTGAAGTCAAAGTACTTGGAAGAACACAAACAGCGTAGTTGGCCATTCACTGGCATACCGAATCGCGTTGGAAGTGTTCCTTACGACAGCTAAATTGATGCAGGAGAATTGAAGGAAGGTTTTATGGTTCTTGGTCGTGTTTACTTGTGACAACTTGTGAGATAATGCACTAAATCAAGTGCAAACCGCGCGAACAGGTTGTACACGTTGAGCAAAGTGGACATGTCGTCGACGTCGTTATTTACGACAGTTCGGTGTAATGTGCCGTAAACCATCACTGTCGTGTGGTTTTCCCAGAATCCCCTGGGAACAATGGTGGCCATCACAAACCGATGACGACTTGATGTGTTTCTCTGCCGTCCTGACAGAAAGGTCTTGTGTACCCATCTAAATAGAGCGTTGAGAATAGAGTCTCGGCGCCATGACAGGACTGAAAGGGGCTCGACCTCGCTGGCAACGGTATGTCCCCCGTGGAATGACAGCGTACAAACATGGCAGGCAGTTTAGAGTAAGGACAAGTGACTAAACATGTCAACATGGAGAAACAACCGAACCCGTTACCATAACCGTCTCCATAGCGACTCAAATCCCCATATCTCATTGTTTCTACTACTAGTGTTATATCTGCCGGCTTGCCTACGTTTCCAGACATTTTTTAGTCATACAGTCTGATAATTTTCTAGACTGTCCTAAATTTCTTCCACTAGAGATGTCACACCTGTGTCAAGAACGAACAAGCCGTATGTCTCTGTTTGATACAGCTGGGAGAAAAGGTTTCCAGCTGCAGTTCGGACGGTTTTCCTGGGCAAAGTTCGCAGGATTGTTTGAACAATGGACGCGTGATCTTTAGAACTTAAAAGAGTTATAAATACTAAAAAAAAAAGCAGGGCTGGGCATTGATGGAAGTTTGGGAAAGCACACCCGCCTGTTTTCAGGGATGTTGACTTACCCGACGTGTTTGGTGATCATGGCGTATTTACCTGTCACCCGACAGACACAATGGGAGTGATTAATGACAAACGCCACTTAAGGTTCCTCCTCTCCCCTCCCACCGCACGGCTCAGGAGAAACAGGTGGCATGGACCTTCACATGCACCAGGTCACACACATATAGGTGAGCGAAAATTCCCAAAACACCACCGCTCTCATTTATCATTCGTCAAAACACAAATGTTTTCAGACAACCGACACTGCTGCAATACGGCGTCGAACTCATAAATTTACGTCAAAAAGTTACGGCATCAGATGAAGCCTTCTATCCTGGATGTGGTATAAAGGTATATATAAAGGTATCTTCTGCACTGTCACAAACCGTGCCGAGATAGCGCGCACACAGACACAGAGACTCTCACACACACAGACTCACACACATATACACAAGCAGAAAACTACATTCACACACACACATTCAAACCAGCATTCATACACAGAGACCATACACGCACACATAACTGTTACACCCAGAATTAATGCGACTGAGCGCGCATGCGAGAAATACAATTTCTGTTTATTTTCTTTTTTTTACTTTCCTTCTTATATGATAAGTTCTTCCTAGCTTTTATAGATAAAGCCAGTACCGACGCCGTAGTCTATGTTCAAGGACATTAATTCTGGATCCTGATTTTCTTTCTCTTGAAACTCCCAAGCTAAGGCTCGTTACATGTCGTGGAGTCAGCCCAAGAATGACCTACTTTGAACACCGAACTCCCTAACCGGCGTATGGGAGAGAACATCGAGGTAGAATTATATCACAATCAAGTCTTGTAAATAGCACACAGGATAGCTTCGTTTTTGGCGCAGTCAATTATATTGGTCTGGTTTATTCAGATTTCTAAGAGTGAATACAATTACTGTTCTTCCTGGAGTTCAGCAATATATACATACAAATAGAATACGAACATATAAACTGAAATATAGTTCAAGTTCAACATTTTCAAGTTGAACTGAGTCAAGACAAAACTGATATAGTTCCGTGTAGAAGGATACCTGCCCACCCAACTTCCGTACCTTCCTGGGGCTAGTTTCCACCAGACTGACTACGCTGGCTGTTATATATTATAGGGAGAATACTTTGCAAGCGTTTTGCTACCAGAGGAGTTGGTAGTCTCTACCAGACAGACTACACTGGCTATATTATAGGGAGAAAAATTTGACAGGGAAGTTGACCGGCCTTAAGACGGTAAACATGAACCTAAGCGTGGACTGACTCCCCTGGCCCTGGCCAATCTCCGATTATTTTGCCGAATTCTACGGTTCCCGTACCCCCGTAGAAAAGCCTGGTGGAAGCTGCCCTTTACCTACCTGGGGCCGTGCTATACAGGTGGGCATTTTCTCCGGCGAGACAACAATGCCTGTCAAGATAAGGTTGTTTGGACAAGCCGGGGTGATATATGCGCCCAGGTGAGTTCATGTCAGGAGTGGATGCGTGTCACCTTGTTTCTCGCCATTCTGCAAATATGTGCAGAGGCGGCATTGTGCGCAGCCACGGAGCGCATCGCCAACCTGGGGGAACACGTCGCACCTGTGGCGCCGTCAGGCTGCGGTCCGCGGAGGAGAGACATCTAGCGGCCTTGATGATGTATGCAGGTTTCATCCATAGCCTCTACCAGGCTCCACAGGGCGCTGGAAAAATAGACATTGGCCAAAGGGTCGCAAACTGTACTCCTCGGCCATCTAACGCTGGCGTGTTTTCTGTCTTATTTGTCCTATTTCTACTAATTTACTTCGCACCTGTGGTGCCGTCAGGCTGCGGTCCGCGAAGGAGAGATATCTAGCGGCCTTTATGATGTATGCAGGTTTCATCCATGGGTGTGCAGGCCCAATTTAGCCTCTACATGTACAGGTCCACAGTAAAATAGTAGATATTGGCCAAATAGAACAGAAAAGGTCGCAAACTGTACTCCTCGATTTTTAACCCTGGCTAGGTTTCTGTTGTGCCGGGAAAGGGAGTTTGCCTAGGAAGTGAGTTTGCCGAAGAATTTGGGAAGAAAGGAGTTTGCCGAGGAGGCTATAATTTGCTAGCCTAAACCAAAACTGCGCATGCTTGCCTCTAACAAGCTTCCACCCGGCAGTAATACCCCTGTCACATTTGGCGAAAATCGATCGGACGACGATTCTGCGGAGATCGCCCGAGCCTCACTTATAGTAATAACTTTATTGCACAACAATTGTACATACAACGTACAAAGTATGGCTTATATGTGACGGGGACGATTTTCAGGTGAAAAATACGCGCAACCCTCTGTCGATCTTAAATATGGCCGATCTTCCATCGGTTTCGATACGCCCGAAGATCGTGGATAATGTGACAGGGTTATAAGGGATACGGGATAGTACAGGTATATATAGAATACGGCAAACAAAATCGAGAAATTGGCCAGGACCGCCAGTCAAGGTAAAGCTCCGAATCTGCGCGGTCGACCAACTCCTCTGGTAGCAAAACTCCCCTGGTAAATAATATTCTCCCTAGATCCTATAACAGCCATGGTTGTCAGTCCTTCGTCCCTCGGATAGGACGTTAAATGGAGGTCCCGTGTCTGGGGAGAGCCACACTCCGGGCACGTTAAAGAACCCGCCACATGTGCGATGGTGCGGTGTGAGTGGTTCAAAACATACAGTACCATGGCCGCACCTGGGGCAATTACTGTCATATTGAGGTCACCTCAGTGGCGCCGAATGGAAGCTCGCTCCAGACCCTTGCGATTTAGCCCCGCCTATTGTAAGCTCCTCGCAATTCAGCCCCTGGTTGCAAAGAGTGAGTAGTCGGCCCACCCAATAACATAACATAACATAACATAACAGTCTGGTAGAGACTAGCCTTTACCAGGCTCCATATGCTCCTCGGAGCAGTTAGGAATTGGCCGAATAGACAGATAACACACCAGAGGAGTTGGTGAGCCCAAACTTGATCGTGACAATGTGAAGTTTTGGCCGGCCAACTCCGCTGGTGTGTTATCTTTCCATTTGGCCAATTGCTACTATTTCTAGCGACATGTGGGTTCTTTTATAGAGGCTATAAATTTGCTGTACCGAAAATCGAGATTAAACTATAATTGTACTCGAGGCCAACATGCCTTCGACAAGAAAATTATCAGTATACTTAAGCTTAATACTTAAACTATTTTCCCACCCAATATAACTACATGTATGTGAGACTGATACCCGCCGTGAAGTTTTTGCTTTCAGTAGGTTGACGACTGGTTTCTATGTACACCGTGCACACACGCCCCCTGTCGATACTCCCCAACATATAACAGCCAATACGCGACCTGCTGGTGATTTCGAGCATAAGCTACGGCAAACCAATGTAGGCACCTTTAGAATGTTCCGTCGAAATGTGCATCAGTTTCATGGCCATTGCTAACTTAACTGTGTTTAGCATGGTATTAAAAAAATGTACCATTGGCCATTCCAAGAAAGTTGTCTGTTTCCACACCAAAAATAGCACACCAAGACAGCTTTGAGTCATATAGCATGATACTATGCTCCCATATTTCCATTCATTGAACTGACCAAAAATCAGTTGCCCTCACAAAGACAGTCACTAGTAAGAAGAAGTAAAATAAAATGTTCACGGATCTTCTACTTCTTTATTTCTGGTTACACGCAAACTTCCTCAGCAAAGCTTGGGTACTGACTTGGTTACAATCAATATATATGCAAAATACAGAGATTCTGCCTCTAATATTAATATTAAATACTTCAGACTTTTTGTAGATTTCGACAAGAGCATAGATATACAGGTCACATTCATAGGATATAATATAAAGCTCATAATTCTTGGATGCCAACATGAAAAACGCCAGCGTTCTTAACAACTTCCTTCCTTCCTCCACCAATAGCTCTCTCCATATACTCCTTGACCTCCTGTAACTCTCCCACACGATACAATTGACTCCTGTCACTTTAAAATGGACTTGTCCAATGATTGTAGTGATACAATCACAGCTATTTCAGGACAAGCCACTCTCAAAAGAGGGATGTTTCCAACCTTCCCCACTGGTCCTTCTGCTAATTCTCAGTAACTGTCTTCATACCTCCTTCAGATCTGCCTTAAAGCACTTCAACACATCACAACCAAGTGAAACCTCCCATAGCAAAAATATAAGGATTTCTGATTGTTAAAACTATGGTAATGTTTTCAGTTTTCTTTATGTGGAATACCACTTTTTTTTATTCACTACTCTGAGTTATATGCATTAGGTACTAAGATTGGTGCCAAGCACAATAGATAAGGATGTCTATGATTTGTTTTTCTTATTGCTTGTCAATTTTTTTTCACAATGCTACAGTAGCCTGACAGCGATCCATGATTGTACAAAATGTATCTACATTCTAATCTTGATTGTTGTATAATATACACATGATAGTAGGCCAGTAATGTGTATGTACATGTATGTACACAAGATTCAAACAATGATCAGATATGAAACAGTATGAAAATGTCAAACCCAATCCTAAGCTGGCATTATGATACAGCTTTTGGTAGTAATTGTACAGATATGATATGATCTGTCTATATATCTCTACCTGACTAGCTCAGCTGGCTAAAACTTTAGTAAAAGGACAACAATTTGCTTGGGATTTGGGCTGCAATGGGGTTTTATATAACCCCACACAGATGAATATCATCTTTACAGTGGGCCTGGCCAATTACTAGCAGCATTTTTGCCAGTTCTTGCATCCGTAAACCCTTAATTGGCCTTAGAATGCCTGGTAGAAGCTATTTGTCTGTACAGCAGTTTGTGTTGTGTGAAAAATTCAGTAGATGTGGAGTGTATGTAAGGTAATACTTGTAATTACTCAAGCAACTCAGCAAGGGTAAAATTTGGAAACAGACATTTCAGCAGGGCTCTAGCTAGCATCCGTTTTTCCGTCAATTGACGGAAATTTGCTGCGTGTGACGGAAAATTCTTTGAACCAATCCGTCAACCTTGATGGACAAACATCCTTGGTAAAAGCTACAGGCGGCTTGGGGACGCCGTCCAAGGCCATAAAAGCCACACACTGTTTGTTTTGCTATTGTTATGATTGCCGACAATGTGTGTCGGTGCCCTTTTGCATACGTTAATCTCATTAAAAACCCGTTTTTCAAGGTCTCAGTTCAGTCTCTCTAACTCATGGAATAGTGTTTTCGCGACAATGGGAATTGGATGACGGAAAAAAAATCGAGCTGGCTAGAGCCCTGCATTTCAGACAGCATCCATCAGTGACTGGATGAACATCTGGATTTACCATCTTTTAAACCAACATCTTACCCTCATCAATATATCAGTTCCCTGGGAGTTTTGATTTAAAAGCTACATGAAGTAAATCCAGATGTTCATCCAATCACTGACAAAAGACAGAGGACAACGTCTGAAATGTTTGTTTCCAAATCTTATCCAGTCGCTTGAGTAACTGTCACGTGGTATATCTTATTACCTGGAAGTCTAACTTTTATCAATGTAATGCTGTATGTGAAGTTTCTACACTGTGGTTATAAGTCTGCTCATGGAGAAAAGTCGCTGTGGCAGTCTCAGTGTGCAGCAAGCAGCGCCCCTTAGCGGCTGTCGGAGGGAACTGCACCTCTCCCACCTGTTCCTCGCGGTGTCGTACTTCGTGACAGTCTTCAGGCGCACCGACCGCCGCGATGAAGTCGAACTGAACGCTCGCCCTCCCACGATGTAGATGCAGTCGTTGAGTACGGCCACTCCCGCGCCGGTTTGCGGCTCCAACATCGGCGCGACCGCTGACCATTGGTTTGCTGCCATGTTGTAGCATTCCACAGACACGACATCGTTGACAGGGAACCCCGGTCCCGACCGATTCTTGTATCCGCCGATGGCGAACACCTTGTCTCCGACCGTGGCCATGCGATGGAAGGCCCTCGGAGAGAGTAGCGGAGCTTTCTCGGACCATTCATCTAGTGAGGTATCGTAGGAATGTACGCGGTTGTGGAAAATTTTATTCCGACCCCCTCCAGCTACGATGATTTTACCCTGAAGCGCGGCCCCGGCATGGCCGAACACTTTCTCAGTTGCTCTCGTAACGTATTTCCACTCGTCAACCATCGGATCATACCTGTAAAACAACATGTACAAGAAGGATGAGTATCTGAATAAAACACTCTACCTCACCAAACTAGAAAATTTCCTCATTTTGAAAGTTTCCTTGAAAGATTATAAAGTAGAAAACATTTCATTTCTTATATCTTTTATAAGCATTTACTAAGTGGACTAGCCCCCTACTGTAGTTATGTACAGCTGTGTTGCCCAAGGGTGACAGAAACTGAGATGGGCACTGCCCTATACACCATATAGTGTGGAGTCATGTGGCATAACCGCACAGTATTTGGCCCTGAACCCAGCGGTCTTGGGTTGAAATCAGTTGATATGCCACAAATCTCGTGCCCTGGGGAAAGGCCTTACTTTACACAGCTTTCTTTCACTGTAAATGAGGACCTAGCTTCATGTTAGGACCATCCCTCGGATAGGACATTAAATGGAAGTTTGGGGAGAGACAGACCTCAAGCAGGTAAAAGAGCCCACCACACATATGCTGTACGGTATGGAAAGGAGTAGGGGTCCTTCCCAGCCTGAGTGGATCTAACCTTAAAGTCTGTTCTCTGGGTTCACATCTTAAAAAGGTGATAGTCACCTCTTATATCAGACCTTCCACAAATCATCATTATCATTAGTCACCCTCTGAGGAGCAGCAAGTGAAGTTAGACTTCCAGTACAGTCTGTCATTCATTGCTGCGAGAAGTTCCAGGCCATCCAGACCAGTTTCTGACTCAATAAGTTTCCTCAAAGTTAGCCGTGGGCGACCAACATGTTAGGCAATTTAATTTCTTGGTTCACGGATTCGCTCGCTCCATTTTTTTGGAGAAAAAAAACAAAAATAAAAATTACCACTCAGCAAATTTTCACCATTAATGAAACCATTCAATAACTTTCTGGTGTAGCAAATTGGCCTTTATATCATAAGCTCCTTAAAGTGTGGGTACAGGTGCTGTTACTGTACAGTAATAGTGTTTTCGTACTTTTTTCAAGCTGAAAACTTTTTATTCTTTATGCTTTGGATTAGCCCTTACCTTTACCCGAACCATTTTACAATTTTTATTTTTATTTCGCCCTCTCGCTTCATATTTTTCATGAAAAAATCCGTGAACCAAGAAATTAAATTGGTGTGGCCTTAATTAGAGAAAACAGGTGTCCAGAACAAGAGTTTTTCCTTCTCCTTCTCCTCACCTCTCTACTGAAAAGATTTCCCCAGTTTTGTTCCGGCCACAGATGGCGTACAGGTGGTTGCCCACGGTAACCAGAGAAAAGTCGCTCCTGGCCTCCTGCATGGACGCGACCGACAGCCACTGGTTCCGCCCGGGCTCGTACCTGAAATGGACATGGAAAAAAAAGTTTCAAAGCCATTATATTTGCTTTCCTGATATTTAGTATTGCAATGAGGCTTCAAAATGGCTATCATATTTTCAGCTAAGCACACCAGGTCACCTAGCTTAAGTACAATCCTCCATAGTGACCACTGGCTCAATCCTTCCGTGGTTAGCAAGCAAAAGGATTGAGCCTGCGGTCACTACGGAGGATGGTACTCAGGCTACATGTCACCCATATTTTATAAGAGTGTTGGGTTCTTTTAACTGGCAGAGACTTGACAACTTGAGCTGTCCTATACACAGAGCCACCAGTTTTATGTCCCAGGGATCGAAATACTTTTTTTTTGCACTGGTGCAGGTAAGTTTTGAAATTACCTGCACCATAGAAACATTACCTGCACCATTCAAACATAAACCAAAAACTGGATAAAACAACCTTTACCTGTTTACTAACAAAGTAGGCAAGGGAATACTACCTTGCATAGAAACTAAATAAAATGTTACAACCAGTACAGCAAAGTAATATCCATTTTACAGTAATGCACAGTGCATAACCTGGTGCAGGTTTGGTGAACGCAGACATCAGAAATACCTGCACTAATCTGCATATGCAGGTGGTTTTTTGAGCCGTGTCCCCATCTAAAATCACTAATGCAACCCCAAATTCCAATACCCAAGCAGTGCAAACTTCTGCACTCTATCTGGATGCATGGGGTTTCTGTTGCAAAGCAGCAAGGCCAACATTAAAAAACTACCATAGAACTTTTTTAGGAAGTTTTTCCCCTTACCGCCAGACAGTGTTGACGGCTAACTTGTGGCTGCTGAGTTTGGAGACACTGGGAGCCTCCCCGCCCGCGATGTACACAAAGTTGTTCAGGACAGCAGCACAGTGGTAGCTGACTTCCTGCTCCAGTTCTGAAACACAAAAGGGGAAACATTCGTGAATAAAAAAATATACTATTAGTTTCATCAACTTGGTACATAAATATCAACTAGATGTTCTTTGAATAAAGATTTACATTCAATACAGCTGGCAAGCTACTGTAATGTATTCAAACACAATTCAAAATCTGAACACAGTTCAAAATTCAACAAACACATAAACTTTCAAACTTCTTCAACATATTTCAACACAATTCTGGTTCACATTATATGATTAGTTCATAGTTTGTTAGTCCATTGGTTTTCCTTATTTCTTAAAGTACCCATAATGATTTGATTTTTTCTTTCGTTTGACTTGTTTAATTATGTATGTACCATTTGCAAAATATTTCTCCTTGACCCTTACAAAATTGTTTTTTCCCTCACTGGGGCTCAAAGACAATTTCACAGGAATTTTATCTGTCAAAGTGGCCTTCCTATACTGGCACTGTATCTGAACAGTTTACCGGTACACAGTATGTGCAAAGAAACAATAAACAATGATGACCTACCAGCCAGGTCTTTCCAGGCAGAGTTTTGACTGTAGGTGTCGAAGAAGGTCGCGTCCTTGCAGCTCTCCTCCTCTTCCCCGCGCTGAACGATCCCTCCGAAGGTCACCGCGCACTCGTAGTCGGAACGGAGGCCAACCCGCGACGTCTCGAAGATGGGCTGTCGGTACACCATGTTGTGGTACCTCGTGGCCTCCTTTAACAAGGCGACACAACTAGAAAAGACACACAGAGCTTTAGGTTATATGTGGGGTGGCAGGATAGTGGGGATAGTGGGGCAGCGGGGATAGTGGGGCGGCGGGGATAGTGGGGCAGCGGGGATAGTGGGGCGGCTGGGATAGTGGGGCCGTGGGGATTGTGGGGATAGTGGGACGGCAGGGATAGTGGGGCA
>NC_049996.1:15280781-15306272 GCF_000003815.2 Branchiostoma floridae | reverse complement strand
ATGGGATGGTTGAAAAAGCAGGTGTAATCCTTTTAGATCTCATACATAATGGAATTTTTTGTGCAAAAATATGACCAGCGTTTTGTAAAGTTAAAGTTTCTGGGGACATAAGATATAGAGATTTAAAATTGGGATGTGACATTCGAATGTCAAAACCTCTGAATGTTGGCGATAGTTGAAATATAGATATATAGGTTAAAATTGGATTGTGGGACGGAGGAGATAATCAGTTTGCGGAAATAGTAAGGCGGCGGAGATATTGTTGCCGCGGCGATAGTGGGGCGGCGGAGATAGTGGGGTGGCGGGGATAGTGGGGTGGCGGGGATAGTGGGGCGGTGGGGATAGTGGGGTGGCGGGGATAGTGGGGTGGCGGGGATAGTGGGGCGGCGGGGATAGTGGGGCGGCGGGGTGAAGACAGATGCTCTGTACAGTATCAATACATTGTACCAGGGAAATTCAAGCAAAGTCAATGGGTTATAGACCACAGCCTAGCGTGGTACTGTACGCACCGGGAATCTTTCTTAACAAGGTCCCACTCTCGAGCCACAGTCATCATCATCTGTTGTGGGGGCAGAAGTGGGAACCTCACACACTCCAGTATCCTGCAGTAACAGGCAGAGGTACAATTATGGTTAAGCTTAGACTGTACATTATTATTAGTTTAATACATGTGGTGGCAATGGGCAAGTTGCTAGGATAGCAAAGAGGTCACCAGTTTGATTCCTGTTGTTTTTGGGTCAGATGTTGTTGCCCTCGGGAAGGCACTTCACACAACTTTTCTCACTGTGCCCCAAGCGTAAAAATGGGTACCTGACTTTGGTTTTGGTTTGGGAGTGTAAAAGTTGGTGGAATAAAAACAATGGGGTCCGCGTTGAAATAATGTTCCCTAGCTATAGATATAGTTGATAACAGCCCACTGCCCTTTCAGCATGGGACTACATGTACCTTTACCTGTACATTTTTTTCCATTGCACATGTGCAATTCCAAATCCACATAATGTAGTTTAATGAATAATGCTACTGACATTCTCACATACTCAAAAAGTTTTTAAAAAACAGTTTAACAGTGAAACAACTACTAGTAGAGGGGCAAGTAGCAACCGAAAGAAACAATATCATGACTCCGGGGATTCGAGCCAGATCACAAACCTAACAACGTGCAAACCACACCACCAAAAGCTCACAGCTGTTGGCGTGGTCAGTTTGGCACCACTGTTACACTACTCCCCCTTTTCTTTTCTCATATTCAAAACTGCACAAAAAAAGGACATACTTGTTCATATGCTCCCAACGTGCTACATGTACGTAAAGCTTACAGCTGTTGGCATGGTCAGTTTGGTAGCGCTTGAGCCCCACTGTTACACTACTCCCCCTTTTCTTTTCTCATTTTCAAAACTGTACAAAACTCTACATACTTGTTCATATGCTCCCAACGTGCCACATCATGGTGTAACCATTTCATAGCGATCCCGAACACCTCGGCCTCTGACATCACGCGTAGCGAATTGCATCTCAGGAGCTGGACCAGCTTCTGCAGTTCGATCTTCTGAAACTGCGGCCGGTTGGACAGAACGATGATGTTGTCCAACACGAACTTGTCCACCGCTTCTTCCAGGTCGAGCAGGTTGTAGGTTCTTGTGAGCGGGTAGAAGTCGGCGCAGTTGTCTGTATCGATGTGTTTCTTCAGGAATTCGCAGCACGGTTCGACGATTAACGAGCTTTGGAGGTACGAGCCCACGTGGAGAATCTCTTGGACGTTTTCGGTGGAGAGGTCCAGATCCGAGGTGTACGCGAAGTCGACGACCTTTTGCAGAAGTTTCCCCTCCATTCCGCCAACTTCGATAACCTGCGAGTTGGTAACGGCCATGATTGAAAACAATGTGAGCTAATTAGGTATTAACTAGACCACCCAGAAGTAGTCGCTCAACGCTGCCAGCATGATCTTGTGTGTGGGGATCTGCTCCTTTCCACAATCAGCGTGACGTCATACAGAAAACCGTCCCTGCGAAACTGGTTGATGTGCTTGAGGATGCCCTGGATGTGAAGCATCTTTGAGGGCTCGGAGAGTGCGGGAACGCGATTCTCCATTTTGAAATTCATAACAGCCTGCTCGACGGATGACAACTTGAAGTACCTTGCGACTTTCGCGATCTCCTTTCTTTCCACCGCATCCCCACTTAGGAGTAACTCGATATCGGAAAGATACGTGTACTCTACGACTTTATCCACAGCGGATGCGGCAAGCCCGGACCCTCTCAGGTCGATTTCGATTTTCGTAGCTCCACGGAAATCTTGCGCACTGCTCCTGTCATTTTCCGTTACATTTCTGGACGCATGCTGTTGGAGGATTTCCCTGAAATGGGAGCCAGCTGACACCAGGATGACGCGATGGGCAGGGGTTGTCCCACCGCCGTCGCACACGAACGTTACGTCACACAGCACCCCCTCCTTCCTTAGCTTGTTGAGCGTGGTGAGAAGTCTGTGAGCATGCTTGGCAAGGGCACTGGGTGGAGCAGCGGCGCCCCCTTTCTGTGATGGCTGGCGCTGCACCTCCGCGGGTGTGTGCGGACTTGCTGGCGCTGCCATCTTTGGGGCTGTGGACATTAAAAACAACATATTGTAAATAGTGCTCAAAATACTTTTTTCAGCCAGGTTGCTCAGGCGGCAACCTGAGTCTAAAGCTAGGTTGCACCAATCCTCAGTATAACCTCCTTGGTTGCACAATCAACATTTCAAGGTTTCCCCACTTCCCAGCTATTACTTTCTTCAAAGCAGCTACTTATCATACATCATCTTTTCTTCCAGTTACATGTAACTAACTTAATAATATGACTTGTTTTATCTTACCAAGGAATAGATACAAAAGCTTATGCACCTACGTAGGGGGAAATCAGTGTTCCAACTGCAAAATTTCGCTACCCGGGTTTAAAATTAAGTTGCACCAGGTAGATGTGAATAGTTGAATAATAAGCTGTAAAGGAACTATTTCTAAGGCCCCTGTTGTAGGATATTGGAGCCAAAACTGGAAATATCCCTTGAGAAAAAAATTTTGCAAGTGGGTATTACCAGCACTGGTAGATCATTTAAGTATACTGGTATAGAAATGTGTTTATCCTTTGTATCAGTTAAAAAATAGGCTGTGAAGGAACTATTTCTGAGGCCCCTGTTGTAGGATTTTGGAGCCAAAACTGGAAATAAGAAAAAAATTGTGCCAAACATTTCCATTTAGTCAATTCTTTTAGTTCTATCAGCAAGTATTCATCTAAGCCCAGAAGATGAACAATACATTTATGTGCTGAAGTAATCCAGTACATTGATATTGGACCAAAACAAAGTCCTTCGTATGGTACAATGGTACAACAGCATCAAATTTGGAATTTCTGAATATTGCAACTCAATGGCATATAGTAGATCAAACTTACTTTGTAATAAATGATCAGAACATTTACTTTGAAAGAGAAAATAATTTAGAAAGACGTTTACTTACCACCCATATCTAATGAGTTAGGAACGAGAAACAATAACCCAAAGCAGACAGGATTTTCTCTAGGTACAAACGACCGTACAAACGTACTAAACGAACAACACTGTACAGTGAACATTGAGTCTAGTGTAAAAGTGGGCGATGGCTATGCTACCAAAATATAAGTCAATCCTACTGTTTGATGTTGGATTGGGTTTAACTACATCACTAAAAGTAGTATGTTTGGAGCAAATAGCTTGTTTTAATAAGGGATAAGATGGGCAAAATGTGACACCGCGAATTCTACACTCCAGTCTTGTTCCGACGGCACACAAAGTGAGAATGAGGGTGGAACGACCTTTAGACTGAAGCCTGCTGGGAAAGTTCAAGGTCAAGTAGAGTTGTTTCCAAGTTTAGGATGGACCCCGCTGGGCCAATACCATGGACAAGTGCTGCACTAAAGCAGATATGCTTTGAGTTCTGTTTATGGTGTAAAAATATCTTGGTTGAGAGAGAACTGTGGTGTGGCATCTGGGGGGATAGTAGGGTTTGTATTGTCCCTTCTAGAAGACAACATTCTGTCAATACATGTACTTATACGACACTTAGATACAACATTGTCTGTCATCATATTCAACAATACTATATAGCAAGATTATTCAAGACACATAACGCTAGTTCATCTTTATCCGTAGGGTAACCTTTATCCGTTCTTTTTAAATTTACTTGGGATATAAAGTCGACAGATGGTTTCAAACTGCAATATTTTGAAAATAGTACAATTGGAAACTACCGTCCATCGACTTGATATCCTTGGATACCGTGTTTAGCAACACAATGGATATAGGTTACCCCGCGGATAAAGGTGAACTAACGTTACACAAATGAGCTAAATACCAAAATTGATGAGTATGAAAGCATCAAAAGTCAAATAGTTTTATACCAAATTGCTGACATTCATTCATTCATCTGTTCATTCTAAGCCATTGTTTTACTAGTAGAGTCTAGCATTATGTCTTTACGCGAAATAGACAAGAAATGTTGTCCTGCTATTGAACATCAGAAAAATCCTGAGCCAAGCATAATTCTTTGAAGGCAAGATGTTCTATAACAGGAGAAGGGTAATACTGTAAATGCAGAAATGTTCGTGGTGGATTAATGTTCGCGGTTTTCGCAGCGGCCGCTGCACCGCGAATTTAAAACCACCGCAAACATTTTTTCATAACAGTAAGAGACTACAGTGCATGGTGCTACCGCGAAATTAAAACCACCGCGAAAGTCCATTTTCCCGCTACCGCGAAATTAAATCCCCGCGAACTTAAATGCATTTACAGTATTTGCTGCAAACACGTTCATTGAATGATTCTATTATTGTTGAATATAATTAGAAATGCAAGCAAGCCCTTTACCCCCTGTGCTAGTATTACATATTACAGTACAACTGTAAATGTGTGAACTAAGGACAACATCTGTGACAGATATACATGTTCACTCCCCTGCCCCTCCTATAAGTTCTATTTCCAGTCATGACAGCGCATAGGCAGCATACCAACCTGTGGTCACTGAGTTATAGCTCGAACAGATGTTTTACGAAAGATAATTTCTCATTGTTTGTTAAATGATTTATTCTGTATTGTGAAAATCATTTTGAGATTTGGACGCAAAAGCAAACATCGCAATCTCATGTCTAAAACATGTCCAATAGTTGTTCACAACATTTGATATATAATTAGATGGGAGGTGGCATTGTGGAACGCAATGACTTGATCCCTGTTGATACAAGCATGCTATATAGGGGGAGGGGTTAGTGCCGGGCACGCTGCGCTCTGTGATTGACAGCCCTCCGTGACGATCCGTGCGTTCGCTCGTCCAACAATAACATACTAATCTAAGGAGCGCCCTGATTATATTAACCCCACATCCATCTTTGTGGTAGCCTGGGTACCATCCGGAAAGTAGTTCCCTCCGGCGTTCATTATATACTATATACAGTCCCTTCTAGCTCTGACATTCATTATACACTATATACAGTCGCTTCACTGTGTTTCCGTCTGGGAACGCCGACCATCTAAACGTCTGGAATCGTACAAAAAGTGGATGCACGCGCTGATTGGTCCCCACATATGAGCGAATTATGGAATGGATTCAAGTGCTCGTTCGAACAGACGTTCCAACACCGGACAAGCCCTCCGCCCGCTCGTGGGAGGCCTGTTGTCATCGAACAAGCGCTCTGGAACCTATTCCTAGATTCGCTCATTAACTGACGTTATCGCCAAACGTTTTGAATGCGCACATCTCCAGATGGATAGCAGAAGCGAACACAGGAGCGAACTACTATCCGGATGGTACCCAGGCTATCTTTGTGGGGCCGTGTGGTTTGTCCCAAAACTGGGTTCTGGATTTGAATCCTGTCCCAACCAATCTTGTGCCCTTTGGGAAAGGCACTTTATATACATGACTTTCCTCACTCCATCCTGGTGTAAAAATGGGTACATGACTTCAGTTGGGGTGGGAGGAGAAGAGGGATGGGCTCCGCCTTCCAATATTGTGACCTTAGACATAACAATCTGAGTAGTTACCTCTCTGGCCTTAAAAAGGCCATGAGAGTACATTTACCCTAATCCACCCTACTCTAGCTCCTGTTTGCACCTCCGATAGCTTCGCTTATTATAATTACTCTCTAAGCAGAGGTTAGGCTCTGGCTGTTTTTTGACGTTTTGTAGGCGTTTCTATCGGGCTTTCTGTTTTGTACTGTTTTCTTGATGTCTCGCAGGCTAAAACAGCCAGAGCCTAACCTCTGCTTGTAGAGTACACTTCCCTGCTCTGTCCGGCACCTGGTAATAGAGGATCAATTGGCGTTTGTGTAATGAATGTTTGCCTAAAATATAAACAAGAGCTCTGACTGACTCTGAGTTGCACAGCCCTCTGTTGTGGCATTGTAACTGGGTTGGAGAAGGCATTCGGAAGTTGGATTCCTGTTGCACCCCTTCTGAGAAATGGGAAATGATTATTGATATAAGGGCCAAAAGTGTGCCAGACGTCATCATGTTACTAGTACTGTGAAATATGCAATAGCCTAGTCCCGACCTCCGGTCCTTTATCCGTTGTCTTTAAAAACAGCACACTTAGGAGTATTAAGTCTGCTGACATTGGTTT
This sequence comes from Branchiostoma floridae, assembly GCF_000003815.2. Lineage (NCBI taxonomy): Eukaryota > Metazoa > Chordata > Leptocardii > Amphioxiformes > Branchiostomatidae > Branchiostoma > Branchiostoma floridae. The sequence continues at coordinate 15,299,653 of NC_049996.1, read as the reverse complement.
CAAATTTACAATATTTTCAAAATGTTCTGATTTGAAACTACGTTCCGTCGAGTTCATATCCCTAAATACGATTTTTCTTACAGGCAACGAATATAGGTTACCCCCGGATATAGGTGAACCAGCATTATGTATGTACATAACATTGGGGTGTTCGGCTAAAATCCCATAGGTCATGAGTTTGAGCCCCAATATGCTTCAACACTGTACCCTTGGGAAAGGCACTTGACGCAAATTTCCTCACTTCACTCAGGTGAAAATGAGTACCTATCTTTGGTTAGGGATGTCCCCCTGGTAGAATGTTAAATGGTACCCTGGGAGCCATCCGGGGTTGGGCAGCTAGGACAGTTTATCGGTAGCCCAAGACAGTCATATCCACCAAGCTCCTATTAGCGCCCTGGGGAGTTTAAGCCCGATTAGGTCCATCCGCCCTTTACCCCGTAGCGATAACTCCTTCGGGCTTAAACTCCCCCGGAGCGCTAATGTGAGGTCGGCAGGCTGGCTGCCTTGGCTCCCCGAACAAAACTCGCTAGCTATATCGCTAGCTACCCGGTCCTGTCTGGCTCCCAGGGTAGTTAAATGGAAGTCCCGTGTTTGAGGACAGCCACACCTCGAGCATGTTGAAGAGCCCACTGCACTTATCGGAAAGAGTAGGGGTCCTTCCCGGTGTGAGTGGTTCACATAAATCTGTCTGTATATGCAGCTTGTACTGTTCAGTACAACACGGGACATGTTGTGCTACACCAAGGATGGTATGGTTAATCCATGTGGTGGTTTACTACCCTGGTATCCAGAGAACAGCGCTCGCGGCTACGGTTCTTTCCCGGGCCGCTAGCAACATAAATTAGCCGGCCCGGGGAGATACGCGATACGGGAGATACTGCGTGAAGGCGTAATTCCCTTAGCCGGCTAAGTTGTACTCTGATATCCAGGCTAGGGTAGTGGTTTACCAGATATACAGCTTGTACTGTTCAGTACATTCTGTGTGCTACTAGCCTGAGTACCATCCTCCGTAGTGTCCGCTGGCTCACTACTTTCGCTTGCTAACCACAGAGTTAGCAAGCAAAAGTAGTGAGCCAGCAGTCACTACGGAGGATGGTACTCAGGCTAGTGTGCTACACCATGAGGTGGTTTACCGGATATGGAACACAAACAAACAGACTATTTGTCGGGAAAGCGATCAGAGGAATGAACAGGACAGATTCCAGGCTAAGATTTCCACTTCAAAGCATTTCTGAATCATGCAAGGTATGCAAAACATTCCCTTGCAATTTATGACTCAGCTTGACCTCTTAATCTATGTGCAATTTCCTACATGGTTCTATAATTATGTCCCGGTGTCATTGCCCTATCTACAAGAGGAATTGCGTTACATGTCCCTGAAAAGTATGTCATAATGACTGTACTACCACAGTACAGTATGCTATAAATCAAACATTTAGCTCAACACTTCAAGGAAGCTACGATCAAATTGTACAACAACGAAATATTTAGCTCAACACTTCAAGGAAGCTACGATCAAATTGTACAACAACGAAATATTTAGCTCAACACTTCAAGGAAGCTACGATCAAATTGTACAGCAACAAAATATTTAGCTCAACACTTCAAGGAAGCTACGATCAAATCGTACAACAATATTGCTCTCAAATTCAAAATGAACTTCTCCCAACCAACCAGTCATACACCTGCAATGTCAGTTCATGAGTTATGTTCCAGATATCAAGTGGACAAACTTACTGAATGAGATCAATGCAGACATAGCATTTTCCTAAAAATTACAGCCAGTTTTAGTCAATTAGTCATCTACAGTAATACCTTTGTAATGTCACATCTTTCAATTGCTTAAAACTACTATCTAAATCGTGCAAAAAAAGAACAAGAGTTGTCAACTCTTGTTCCATGCATGAACTAGTTTAACTGTAATATCCAACACAAAAATTGGAGTCATTTAATTCTTGGACTGAACATTACCAGTCTTTGTCAGTCAAAAATGTGGGATAGTCCAATTTTTGTGCAGGATATTGCAGTTAAACTAGTTCAAGAATGACTTCTACCAACACATGTGAACTTTCAAGTTAAAACCTGTTCAATATATATGATTAGTTTGAACAAAAGGCGAAACTCACCATCTTTCTCGTACGGGCGCACCCACCGTCCCAGGTAACTGTAGAACCGACGGATCCCACGGATGGCTGAAATGGACACAGCGGGTGGAGAAATTAACGATCATCATCTAACACGCCCCTGATTGCTTTTTATGGAATGCTATTTATCATATAGGGAACACAAAGTGGGGGTATGTCTTTGCCATCTGTTCCTCGAAGAGCTCACATGTGTGTGGGACAAATGGTAACTATGGAAACTAGGAACTACTGTAGGTTTATAGGTTGTGATATAGTCAAAACAAGCTGAACACAGCTTTATGAATGACCCCTGTTGGTTAGTACTAGCCTGGATGCCAGACTGTTTCCAGGGCGGACACAGGCCAACTCCACAGCCTGATAAACACCATAAATATTACAATTGTATTGAGATCGGATTGGGAATCTGGCATCCAGGCCAGCTTGTTAGTAGATTTTAAAACAATAAACAGTCATGTTAGATTTCAGATAAAGAGTAAAAGCTGATCTATTTTCCTATTGTGTCGCTCATGAGAGATTGAAATAATTTCAAATACTGAATAATTAATGTACAAATTAATAATATACAAATTAAAGGAAGTGCTTTAATAGGCTAAAGAAGGGAGATAGGTATACTGAATTTAGGATTTTTTTAGTGCTACATTGAAGGGAAACACATATATATATTTTTAGAATTTGGTATTATCAAAATTATAATTATAATTAACTATAATTATACGATCAAATTCTGTAAATAAAGTAGTATCACCAGACTGTGACCATCTCTAGTATAGCTCTATCATCATTTTTCTGTCATCTCAATCATTTCTGTTGCATTGGTGACATAGAGCCAACTCTTTAATAGACTTTACGAGACAGTGTGTCCTGGAATGACCCTGTTTTTCAATAGCTATACAAATAAACACAATGGTTGTGTGATGGTTCTAGAAAACTCTTTGGGCTAGCAGGCGAGATTCAAGTTAAGTCATGGCAGGCCTACTTGCATCATTTAAAAGAGATTGTTGAAACAATAGAAATGACAAATGGTCTTATACATTTGTATATAAGTTATAACCCAATATTATATTATTTATTATATAAGAGAAGAAGAGATGCTGTTACAGTTATATACATTATTAACCTGTAACCTCAGAGTGGCCTTCAAATTATATAATACCAGGTTCATATCAGTCAGGGCTCTAGCCAGCTCGATATTTTTTTCCGTCAGCCAATTGCCATTGTCGCGAAAACCGCAAAAATTAAGTTAGAAAGACGGAACTGAGACCTTGAAAAAACGGGTTTTTAATGAGATTATCGTATGCTAAAGGGCGCCGACACACTTCGTCGACAATAACAACAATGGCAAAACAAACAGTGTGTTGCTTTTACGGCCGTGGATGGCGTCCCCAAGCCGCCTGTAGCTACCACGAAGAATTTTTGTCCGCCAAGGTTGACGGATTGGTTTTAAAAAATTTCTGTCACAAGCAGCGAAGTTCCGTCAATTGACGGGAAAACGGACGCTGGCTAGAGCCCTGATATCAGTACATATCTTATACTTATTACTAGTAATCACCTGTATCACCATCAGGTACAAGACTGGTTCAGAGGTTTGGGGTTTTTAGGCACAGATCAACAATTCAGGAAAAAAATCTCAAATCACACAAAACATTGGCACTGCATGATTTCAATGTCCATGCCGTAAATTAATACATTTTACACAAAAGTTTCAGCATTTTCCAGAGTAAGATTTTTCAGCTTTGTGGCTATTATAGGATTTTGGTACAGAACCAGTGTACAAAATACTTTTCTGAGCCAGGTTGCACACTGTGCAACCTGGGGCAAAAACTAGGTTGCTACTTGCACAACTGAATTTCAAGTTGCACCACCTACAATTCACTAATTTCTGAAAAAAATACACAACCTTTTACTATCAATTACTTATAAGCTTGTTTGTTTCAAACTAAAAATCAAGTAAATTGACAACAAAATCGAGTTCTGAGGCTAAAAATCTCAGTTGCACCATGTGCAACCTGAGCTTAGAAGTAGGTTGCACCAAGCAAAAAGTGGTTGCAATGTGCAAGTGTGCAAGTGGGTATTTTGCACGCTGAGAACCCACTGTACTTTGCCAGTTGGTATTCCAGATCTTGATGACCTGAAACATTTTTGCAGTATTGCATTGGTTCTTCAACTTCAAGCAGAGGTTTGAGTTCCAGGGATAATGGTGGCAAGGATTAACTGGACGGTCAGGAAACATGATCGTTTTAGACCATCAGAAAACGTGCTCGCACACACTAAGACGAAAACAGACGCCCAACAGTGCAATGTCACTGCAGTAGTAAGTGGCTTGTCAACTTACAGCTAACAAGGCGGGCAACCTGACCAACCATATTTAGTGTTATTGTATCAATGCCGTTACCATGGCAACTCAATTCTGTTTGCAGTTCAAAAGTGACAATTTGTCAAATAGATGACCATGACAAGGAAATATGTCGCAATGCGCCTTGCAAACAGTTCATTAGTAAACATAACACAACTGTCATGTAGGGAACGTTAAGTTCAACTTGATTTAGGTAAAACTGAGGATGTAACGGTCCAACACACCTGGCATGGTTGGGTAGTTTCACCTGAGTCCCGTACGAGAAAAGGGAAGGAGGGGAGAGGATCACACGCGCGCACGCCGCTTACTGCCTACTTCTACTGATGCTCTACTGATCTACTAATACAGAGGGTGACGCTACGCTGACGTTTCACGATATTTTTGCTAGCATCGCGCATTTTTCCAGAAATCGGATTCGGCGCGATCGGGCGCGTTGTATGGCCCACACACGCAGAAATATGTAAGGTTAAGCGTAGGGCAGCATAACACAAGATCATATGTACACGACGTGCGTCCACAAGTCACTAAATATAACCATAATTCACGTACAGAATTACAAACCCCTTCACCAAAACACCTGTTCTCATCCGTCAGGGAAACCGGAAGTGACGCCATGGCGTTTCGGAAGTGACGTCAGAAATTATTTCCCCTTTGACCTTAAACTACAATTTACCCATAGTGCACAGGGCCGCCAGGAAACAGGAAGTAAGTGATGATGACACCATTTTATGAAGTTGTTGTCCTGTTTTTGGCCTAATTTTGGCGAGCTAAGTTTAGAACCTGCGACAACAACAGGGGCAAGGGGCGTGTTAATGTGCTGGACAAGGTTAGAGCTCCTTCTTTATGCAAATAATGTCATGCCACCAAGACTATACCATAACATATATTTTTTACTTCAGCGCAAGTAGAGAACTTTATCAAGTTCCATCTTGAAAATGACCTTCATGAATTTAACTGACATATTAACTGATATTCATGTAACACTTGTTTTGTTTTGTTCTGAATATGTAAGTCGTCTGGGCAGCTATTCTGGAAAGTTATTCTTCTATACATGAGAGTATCAACTGTCCTTGTAACTATTCTTATACAAAGTTATTTCTGTGCATTAGATATATAATTTCGCAAGGATAGATATGTCAAAGGCCAGTATGATATAGGATGAAGGAGTTCAGGGAACTGATAGACTTCGAGCCGGTGTTGGATTTGATTTTACCTGCTACTCCCTGTGTCCTTGAACATGAAATTGTCTGCCAAATATTAATATGGAAACAACATGACGTCACCAAGCACAATAGTGGCTCAATCACCAAGTTGAATCAATTTTATATTACACACATATTTCACTCCCTGTACCGTCTTTTATTTTCCATCTCAATACATAGGGATGATAAACATTTCAACATCTTTGTTCCAACTCTACATTGGAAATATTCCTCTATCAGTATGTACTATGACTTGCTAGGGTTTGTACATTGTTTGATATTCATATTTTGATTGACTAAAACAAACGACTATACAAACATGTACTGATGTAGTCATGTACAATCTACTATGATGCGATGATGGTAGGAAGTACTTGGCACCAATCAATGGTTGGACATAATAAAGAAATTGTATTGAAGATGCCATCCTGCTTCTGTCATGATGTACTAGTAAACACACACACACACACACACACACATCATAGGCACACATGATACATACACACACACAGGTACACAGACACACATCCATAGACATGCGCGTGTACGCACACACACGAACACACATAGACATGCACACACACATACACATGCATGCACACACACACACACACAGACACGCATGTGTGCACACACAGACTGGCATGCACACATAGACACACACACACACACACACACATATGGTGAAACATGCACACACAGACATAAACACAGGTACACATACAGGTAAGTGCAAATATGCATACACATAGACACACAGGTACACATGCACTCACATCCATGAATGCATGCACAATGTATACATGCAGTCACACATGCATGTAGTACACAGATTCTCATGCACACAAACCTTCACACACACACACATATATATATACAGACATACAAACACAGATATGTCTTCTTGATTCAAGGCAAGGCCCGTCTCTCTACATTCCAAGCTACTGCATCTAAGTTTTCTAACAAAAGACTAGTCTTTTTTCTTCTCTCTTTCGTTTTTACTTTTAGGCTGATCCCATCTAACACATGCATGCCCTGTGGATTCCAGGTCGCTATGGAACATGCAGGGGCAAGTGCTTCTCCAACTGACGAACATGCAGGACAGCAGGCCAATCAGCTCGCAGGAAGCGAAGGGGCTTCTGCTCTGGTTCAGGAAATGGACCAATCACATGACATTATAGCTTGCAATCAGCCAATAGCTGCTCAACATGATCTCACCAATCATAATGAAGTATTGGCAGCAGATGGAGGCAGAAGTAGCCAATCAGACAGCAGTGATACAGGAGCTGCAATGTTAAAGACTCATACTGACATGCTATTGGCCAATGCGTATGAGCTACGGGAAGATGGAGTAATGTGCGATGTTGTGCTTAGTGCAGATGGGCAAACATTACCCGCTCATAAACCCATCTTGATTTCAAGTAGTCTCTACTTTAAAGAGAAGCTAGAAAGTACGGACGCTAAAAGCATGGCAATGGATATCCTCCCCTTCGACAAACTACAAGTGATGGTGGATCTTTTATATGGTCGAGTTTTACCCAATACAAACCTGTCAAACAGCGAGGTCTACGAGATGATAAAGAATCTTGGTGTCTTCTGCGGGAACGGGATCACGACTCGGCGAGACTTTGGACGCTGTCTGCAGTTACACCACGCAGAGCCTCTGCTGCAAGGTTTAAGTGAGCTCAGAGACAAAGAGAAATACACAGACTTCACCGTCAACACAGAATGCGGCAGTATCAAAGTGCACAAACTGGTCATTGCTAGCTGTAGCGACTACTTCAAGGCCATGTTTACGTCCGGAATGAAAGAAGCAGGAATGGACCACATCGACCTCTCGGGTGTTAACGGCGAAGGGTTGAGGTCGTTGATCGATTTCATGTACACTGGAAGAATGGACCTAACCGGAGAGAAAGCTCTGCAACAGTTAGAAGTAGCCACCTACCTACAGGCAGTGTCTGCCATTGAGCTCTGCTGCGATTACTTCATCCAGTCGCTAAGCCTACAGAACTGTATGGACATGCAGCAGATTGCTGTGGAGTACTGCCTCCCAAGGCTAGAGGCAGCATTCTGTGAGCTAATTGCTGGGAACTTCAAGACGTTTTCTAGTTCTACAGATTTTCTTAAGCTGACTGTGGCACAAATGGAGGCCATCCTGGGCAGTAACTCTTTACAGGTGGCCCACGAGGGACAGGTCCTTTTCACCGCGTGCAAGTGGCTGCGATACGAGTGCGAGGGATCGCGGATGCAGCATGCTCTGAGACTGATGAAGAAGGTTCGATTCCCGATCATGAGCTACCGGCAGCTGATGATCGCGGTGGAGGGACCTGCTCGCGCTATTTTCAACGAGGTGCCGGATTGCCTGAGCCTCGCGGAGGCCGGAGTCAGGTTTAACGAGGAGCTCTCCCGCCAGCCGCTTGTGAGGTCGCCGGAAACAAGGATACGCTCGGACTTCAGGACAATCGTCGTCTTTGGCGGCTCCCAAGAGAGCGACCAAACCGCCAACATCTACTATCTGTACCCTCCCACGAGGGAGTGGAAGAGCCTTGGGCAGATCAGGCTTCCCCAGGAGATCAGCTATCACAGCTCGGCCGTCATCAACAATTTCGTCTACATCGCTGGAGGAGAGTCCAACGCCGTGATTGGCTACCACTCGGCGATGAAGACGGTGTGGCGGTTCATGCCCAACTGGCAGGACGGCCGACACGGCCGCTGGTATCGCGCCGCATCCATGCTCGAGAAGCGGACCGATTTTTACCTGGCAGCGACCAACGACCGCTTGTACGCCGTGGCGGGTAGAAACGGGAACCACGAGCTCTCGTCCGTCGAGGTTTACGATCCCGAAACTGACTCATGGGACTTTGGCGAAAGTCTGGACAATCCTGTGTACGGACATGCAGGGGTCGTTCACGATGGGGTGATCTACATATGTGGCGGGGGCTCCATGAACGAATATCGAGCAGACTTGTGGTGTATGGACCCTAGCACCTCACAGAGGTGGTCCCAGAAACCGTCCATGCGGCGGCCTCGTGCCTTCCACCACATGTCGGCCGTCGGAGACTGCCTGTACGCCATGGGAGGGTACCAGAACCTGACCGGGGAAGACATTGTGTATTACATGCACTTTGCTGTTGTGGACGTGTTGGATGTTGAGTGCTACAACATTCGCACGGGCCAGTGGTCTACAGTGCAGTCACTGGTAACCCCACAAACTGGAGGTGCCAGCATTGCATACAATGGTAAGCTCCACATTTTTGTCTTTTTGGCATGGCCCCAGTAGTAGAGGCATTTTTGGCGACACGTTTAGGGCAGAGGCATTTCTTACACTTGTTACAGTATACGTTTACGTATTACAATAGCCAAAATCTATTTTTTTTATTGCTTCAATCGAAGGGTTATGTACTTAAAACAGTACCTGTACCTCAGTCTGTACCTGTAAAATTGTTACAAACTAAATCTGTAGTGGACATCACAACTTAACAAACTAAATCACTAGTGGACACCACTTTCTCAGACTTAAGACAGGTAAATCAGAATCAACAGTGATAATTGTGATAATCTACCAGTTGAAAATTAAGAAAACTTCTTTAAAAAGTTGTTTTGCAACTCATACTATGATGACAATCTATCGTTAAAAAAAAGTTGGCTATATGTAAACTTGCAAACAATTGACCAAACTTGTTCAGGTACAGGTCTGGACATGTACCTAAACCCTTGTGCCTGTACCTGTAGCTAAAATGTGTTAAGGTACACAACTTTACCCCAATACCTCTCCTGTGGAATTGATTTTTCTGTTCTTTACTTTTCTTGTAGGTTTGTGATGACAGATTATAAACTTACAGCAAAACTGGATGTTTGATTGTTTCAGGAGAGATCTATTTGCTGGGTGGCTGGTCCTTCAGTGTCGAGCCTTACTGTACTCTCGCGGACGTCCACACCTACAACCCCACCCGCAACAGCTGGGAGCGTTTCGCCGACCTCCCGGAGAAACTCGGCGGGTCGGGATGTTGTACCATCACCCTCCCACAGGCCTTTGGGAGGTGCATGTGCCAGGAGGAGGAGGAGGAGTGTTACATCCACCCTCCAACCAATCACAAAGAAGCTGGTGATGAGGATGATGATGACTGCAGTGATGATGATGATGATGTAGATCCTAACAATGTTGAAGTAACAGAACAAGAAGTGCTGGTGTAATGCATTTGAAGAAAATTATTTTCTTATTTTTGATGCTCAAATGCTTGAACCTGCATGGAGCAAAGAGTCTCAATATGGTAAAATTTAAGAATGTTCCCTCTTTTGATTCCTATAGATGCAATTTTTTCTAAAAATAGAAATGTTTTTATTAAAAATTGAACCTTAGACATTGCTTCTTGAAGTGTGCAGAAGGAAGAACTTGAGGGATCATGTTAAAAGGGAAAATAGATTAAAAGGAACTAAGAAATTAAGTTACTGCTTGTCATAATATTTGTTTCTCAGATTTTATGTCTGTACATTTGGTTTGTATAATTTGAATCCCATTACCTTACATTTGAGTGTTGTTCATTGTTGCAGCTACCAGAAATTCTAATTTTGGTGGTATGTACCTAACAAAGTAATTAATATATACAAAATGTTTATTACCCAGAATATGTTTAGTGTAAAGGGGGTATCTCTCTACTATGTACTTATAATGAAGTAGCATGCTAATTGTATAAGTATGACTAAAAAGACAACAAAGCAAAGGAAGCATAAAACAATGATTTTTTCATCAATGAAATTAGTTAAGCGTTCTGTCAAATCACTTGGCTGCAGTAATGAGGACACTGTATCACAGATTCAGTGAGACACTCCCTAAGGTGATAGAAGATAGTATTGCACTTATTGCATGTCAAGAATAAAAGAATGCTGTGTGTTGCAAAAATCCACATTATAAACTAGACTTGTAAACAATGAATAGAATGCAAGGATGTGTATAAATTGTATACTACCCACCAAATATCAGGAAGATTTTCTGTTTTACAATTTTGCAAAATAGCTGTGGACAGAAGAGCCACATTTTTAAGTACTTAACTCAATTTGAGCCCGACAAACAGTAATAAAAATGCTGGTAAGTAAATAGATATGTGTAAACTTGAAATGTCTTAGCAGTAAATGTTTACATATTCAACATGTATGAACGAATGTATGGATTTTATACCAGTTATACATGTAATTGCTGCTGCAGTTTTGATGTATGGTGCAAGGTGGAGCTGCTGTTTCACAAGCCTCGTTTTTTACCACCACTGCTGTGCTATATACAACATACAAATCACATGTGCATAGTTAACGAAACTTTGATACTTGTCAACTTCTACAGGAAAGAAAGTAATCATACTGTATTTAGGCAGTAAAGATAGCACTTGTTTTACATCATTTTCTAATAGTAATATGATGATACAAAACTGTCAGACATTTAATTTGCTGTGTTGTTGCCCAGGTTATACCTTCTTTTGACATGCAGTATCTTCTGAAGGTAGATATTGTGATACAGACACTAAATCACCAAATCTCAAGAGTCCTGTCACAACTCAATAGAATTTCTAAGTATGATAATATGGTTTTTAAATAACAAATATACAGTGTTCCTGTTTGACTTGGAATTCTTTGCAGTACTCATGGCAGTAACAATAAAATAATGTGATAAAGACGTTGCATGTTTTTATATCATTTGAATTCAAAACGTATGAATGGATGTTCAGTCAACAAGATCATAACAAGAATCTAGGCTTGTTGGGGCATGGATATCATGCAAATTGGAGCTGCTTGTTGTATACTACAACTTACAGATTTTCATGATATATTAGGTATGATCTTTTAATGACAGCTGAATAATATTGAAGTTTAACCCTTTTATTCATAAAAAAACATGTCTCTATCGAAGTGCGTCTCTATCGAGGCGCATACCTTCTTGTTTCAGCATTATGGTTCGTATTTTATCTGATTTGGTGTTGCACATTATGATCTGTATTTGATGTTAATGATGGCGACAACAGGCTCTTGAAAGTTATAAAGGAAGCTATGTGTATGTCTTTAAACAAGGGACAGTAGTTCATACATGTAGTTGCCGATTGTTATGATATTTCTCTTGTGTTTTTTGTTGTTCCCATCCTCTGTTCCCTGTCTCAGTCCTCTCAGGTTCAGTCCGAGGCTTATACAGAATGAAGTTGCCATAAGCTGACATCACAAGCCGAAGGAGATGGCGTATCTTCCGTTATACTCCCGAGGCAAACTGCTCTCATCGCTGCAGCATCCACAGAATGTGTTGAACGCCCTCCACACTCTGTGGGAAGAGGAACTTCTCTGTGATGTCATACTTCACGCTGAAGACCGTGAGAGAACCGTGCACGCTCACAAAGCCGTCCTCGCCGCTTGTAGCAGCTTCTTCCGGGAGCTCTTCTCCACACCGGATGCCAAAGAGCGTAACCCCGTGACGTGCACGTTCGAAGATGTGTGTCACGAAGTTCTGGAGGCAATTGTGGAGTACATGTACACCGGTCATATCCGAATCACCCGGAATACTGCGTATGAAATACACGAGCTGGCGACGTTTTTTGACTTGAAACCAATCGTTGCGTTTTGCGAGAAATCCCCGAGACGGTTTTATCACCCCAAAGAATTCAGGAGCTGGACACATCACTTGGACCTGCTGGAAGGGTTGTATGTGATGCGGAAGGATGGTATCTGCTGTGATGTGGTCGTGGTGTCGGAGCGCGTCAAAATCCCCGCACATAAAATAGTGCTGGCCGCGGCATCAGATTATTTCCACGCCATGTTTGCTTCTGGAATGCGCGAGACGCACGATAAACAAATCTGGTTGCGGGACATGGAACCTGTGGTGCTGAAAGACATCATAGACTTCGTGTACTCTTCGTGCATTCCGTTAGAAGTGCAGAATATCCAAGATGTTATCAACGTCGCCCACGTTCTTCAGTGCAAGGGAGTTGTTGATGTCTGCTGTCATTTTCTTTCCGAAAACATCGACATCGAGAACTGTGCAGATATTGACGAACTCGCGCAGTTCTACGGCGTCAAGGAACTAGAAGATGTGGTCGACCACTTCATCTTGCGAAACTTTCAAACGATGTTGGACACGGAATACTTCGCAGAGTTGCCCGCTGGAAGAGTTGCAAACCTCCTGGATAGCAACGCTTTGCAGGTGAGCTCTGAAGAGGAGGTGTTCGACGTCGTGCGGTGGTGGATCTCCCGAAGTCCTGACAGAAAAGAGTTCGGACGGATGCTGCTGGAAAAAGTCCGATTGACGCTGATTCGGCGGAGAGATTTGGACGACACGATGAGATGGTTCGTTGAGGACATGGACTGCAAAGACTTGTGGGAAGACATGCAGAAGTATGACGAGGAACTTCATTCGCAGCCGCTGATTCGGGAGAGGAAAACCCAAGTGCGGTCGGAATTTACCACTGTGGTAGCTTTTGGCGGGAGAGAGTCCCACTTAGAACAGCCGTCAGAAGATGTCTACTTTCTGAACCCGTACCTGGGAGACTGGCAACTGTTAACAAGGTTTGTATATTCTCTTATTCTTCTCTCTCTCTCTTTTTCTCTCTCTCTCTCTCTCTGACTCTCTCTTTCTCCCTCCTTCTCTCCCTCCATCCTCTTTTCTCTCTCTCTCTCCCTCTGCCTTTGACCCTCTATCTCTCTGACCCTCTTTCTTAAATCCACGTATGACTTTCCACCTCCTCTAGAGCTCTCTTCATGTGCCATATTCAGGACTTTTCGTGCTTTTGCTGTAGAAAAATGCCGATAGCACCCTTCTCAAACTATCTTGTATCTTAGGATGCCGGAAACGCTCACGCATCAAAGCGCAGCCGTTCTGAACAATTTTGTGTACCTTGTCGGCGGAGAAAGAGAGACACCTGGCGATCCCTATCGGTAGGACACCTCACGATTCCAATATGTGCTCGGCTGTTATACCTTGGATTTTTGCATCTTATAATACATGTACACGTAAGACTAATGCAGATCAAGAAGTAATCAAAAGCAATTCACTAATGACAAAAATATTACAGAACAGAACATACTGAAATTGATACAACTAAAATATTGCACATGGTTTTGTGGTATCTTCCAGGGCCCCTATTTACGTGGGTTCGGTGGGATGGCGATCCTGGCGGTACGACCCGAGACAGGACGAGTGGCTGCCCGTCTCCAGAATGAACACGTCACGGTAGGGCTGTAGTCATGTCAATCACGGGGTAGTCATGGCAACGATTACTGTTCGCCATCTTGGTGTTCGTTTGCATTTCCCGAACAAAGCACATTTGCGTTTCATTGCAAACTCTTATTTTGAACCATTTTCTACAACCAACCAGGAAAAGAAATTCAGTTTTGAAACTTAAACGCAAGGAGATTCAAGAAAAAATATGCTATAGGCTGTTTAGGCCATTTTTTTTGGCTGAAACGCAAATCGTGACACCAATATGGCGTAGGCTTTGATTGCGCACGCGCTCGAAAGAAATGACTCCAGCCTTCAAGATTATATCGAAGAGCGGATCTCAACAAGTTACCGAACGAAGTTAATTTTATACCAAAAGCACAATGATCAAAACGGTATTACGTCCCAGGGAATTCGCTGATTATTTTTAAGTTATTGTTTTTTTTTTTAATTCAGATTTTCTTAAATGTTTGCAGGGCCGACTTCAGCCTTGTTGCTATCGGAACCCAACTGTACGCCGCTGGTGGGAAGAACAACATCGGCCCCCTGTTCACGGTGGAGTGTTTCACTCCGGAGAAAAACCGCTGGGAGTACGTCACTCCGCTACGGGAACCCCGTCACGGGCACGCCGCGGTCAGCCTCAACGACCGGCTGTACCTCACGGGCGGCTTCGGGAGGGATGCCCGCACCAAGCCGACCATGTGGTCGTACAGCCCCCGCCAAAGTCCCGGTCGCAATCGATGGATTTCCTGCACTCCCATGCGGACGTCGCGTGCGCTGCATCAGATGTGCACGATCGGGGAGAAGATCTTTGTGGCAGGCGGAGTGGAGACAGTACTGTCGGCTGCAGGGCAAAGGTTTGTACTGCTCTATCACAGGCGCAGAGGGCCCATTTTAGTCTTTTCCATTTTAGTCTTTTCCAAAAACAAAGTGAACAGTCTTATTATTTACAAATGTTGGCATTTTTTTGTTAGATTGTTGGCTTTTCGTTACGTTGAAAACCAGACTTTTAGGCATGTTTGGGGTTTCCGTAACGCTCTGGATGAAGGCTGTTTGGATGGAGTCACCTATACTGCAGAGGCTCAAAGGTCACCAATATTTGTTGAGATGCTACTTGGGACGTATTGTGCCGGCATGCTGTAAGGACTCTTCTGACTTGCGATGTCAATTTATATAAGCACTTTAGAGCCTGGACTATCCTATCAATGTTATCTTTTCTTGGACTAGATTTCAGGTAGGTGACTCTTGAAGCTTCTGTTCACCATAACTCCCATGTATAAGGACATGAATGGCTATTTTATTACTGTAAATGCATTTAAGTTCGCGGGGATTTACTTTCGCGGTAGCGGTGGTTTTAAGTCTGCAGTGGCGCCATAGACTGCAGTCTCATACTACTAGTATAATGGACAAAATTTTTGCGGTGGTTTCAAGTTCGCGGTGAAGTGGCCACCGCGAAAAACGCGAACAAAAAACCACCGCGAACATTTCTGCATTTACAGTATATAGTGTTCTTTGCCCTGTACACAGCAACGCTCTGTCCGTGGAATTTTACGACCTGAAGGTGGAGACGTGGACGGAGGTGGAGTCCATGATACGGCCGCAAGGGGGCGCAGGTGTGGCAGTTCTTGGAACGAAAATCTACCTTGTGGGCGGGTCGTCGTGGTGTAAGACCCGATGTAGCTCTATTGACAAGGTACAATTTCGTTTGGAGATAAAATATTGATGGCATGTCAGCGAATGCCTTATTTATTGATTGATTGATTGATTTCGATATTTCACACAACTGCATTGATATTGTACCTAGAAACACAGACTATATTTTTTATTGATAGAACATGTCAATATTTGAATCTGCAAATAAACTTCTTCTATTGATATTGATAGTTTGCGCAAATACGATGTTTCTAGAAACCTATATTTTTGGCGACGTCTCAGGGGCGCAGCCGTCAGTATAGTACATGTGTACTGAGACTGACCTGTCAAATATTCTTAATATCTTACGCATGCACTCCCTATGAAAATCATTTTTAATTTCAGCAGCACCTTGTTTCTGATAAATCCGAATTATGTATTTGTTCACACTTTGCATTGAAGTTTGTCTCTGATTTCAGGTCCAGATCTACAGCTATCTGACGGGCCGGTGGTCCAAGGGCCCCTGCCTACCGAACGACAGTATGGGAGTCTCCTGTTGTGTACTCACACTTCCACAGGACGCCCCCTGTCGGAATACGAAGGGATATGCAGCCATATCTGTCCCGGGCGAGGAGTAACTGAGACGAAATAGTCTCTACCAGACTCCTGCCTGGGCGAACAGTTCAGTTCATATCATCCTTGGAAAGGTGACACCAGTGTCTCCACATGTTCCTATCCAGCATGATTGAACGGAGCTCGTTGGCCTGCAAACTGACCTGTATCCTCCAGCAGTATTTTCCTGAGTGTGAGGAAAGAGTGGCCACGCCTGCAAGGCTCGTTTGGTTCCCAAACTTGGCAAGTCCTCTCCTACCATTTTCTCATGGCGCACCACGCAATCTTCGGCCGCGGACAACCGCGAATATTTGCGGCAGGGGACCGGCGACCATAAAGTTTTTCGTTGGAGATGTGGCTCCTCCATGAAACATCAAGGCCAGCGCGAAGCAGGCGGGTGTAGTTCCCATCAAGTTGTGTACACCGTTCTCTCTCTTTCTGAACATAGATCATGAGTGAACAGTAATAAGGGGCATTGGCCACGTTAGGAATAAAAGCCTAGTTGGAATGATTGGCCTTGGGGTGAACTGGAGGGCTGGCAGATAGCCGGATAGACTGCAAAAGACTGACTGAAATCCCATGGCAACTTATTTGTCCCTGTTTGGCAAAATTCTTTTCTTTTTTTGATCCAGCTGATACATCTGCTTGGCGACTAGCAACTAGTGGTTTGAGTTCGAGTACATTCAGATCCACAAATAATTTCATCAGGTTGGTCATTACTCATATAGTAAAGCTCTTTTAAACACAAGCAGAGACGTACTCACATCCAACGTTTCGATGTCTGTCAGACACCATCATCAGGGTTAGAATCTGACTGGACCTACGTCGGCTATGAGTAATCTGGTCCTCTGGACCTGAACCGAACCTGGACCTGAATTGTCTGTACCGACGCCAACCTCTAGTGTCTACATATGGAAAAACTAAGTAAGTAGGAGGAATTTCATCATGACTGAATAAATGGTTTATTGCACTAGTTGGTTGAATTGCACGTTTTGTTACATATTCATTGATACAGATGGAATTAAAATCTATTGTTCTATAGTTAGACTTAATAAAACAAATATATTGATTACTAAAGAATATTGCACATAGAAAAATGACTGAAACATAGTTTAGATATACATTTTACCTTGTGTACCTTGTGTTGAATACAAACTAGATGTTTCCACTAATCATTACATGTACGCTAAAAGCACCTTGGAAGATTGACCTCTGACCTTCATGAAAAATGGAAGGGAGAGTTAAGATCATCTTTATCACGTTTACACCAAACAAGCACAAAATGAGTCATTACAAATTCTTACGCAGGGGGCGCAAGGTAAATGGTATACCTAAACGCGTGCGTCGGACAACGATACTGCTTAAAATTCTTAAAACATATAGACATTAATAATAATACGCTGTCATATTGCGCTGATTGTCTATTGCACTATTATACCTTGAGAATAGTCGTAAGTTTTTCCCAGCCAACTGTATTTCTTGCACAATAATAGATTGTACACATTGCACATTTACCCTGCCTGCTTTCCAGGTGCAGTACTTCCCTATCTTTATGGCTAACAACACGCAGTGATTTTGAACCAAGGCGTTCTCACTACGTACCCACACCTACTACCGACTGCAATCGTGACAATAGGGGCTTTGTAACTGCTGTAGATTTGGATTTCGTTTTTCAAATCTTCATATTTTGCCCTTTTTCTGTCTTCTGCATTACGAGCATTTTGTTCGAAGAGGACAGCGAGTTCCACAAGAATGTTGTATGTCTGGTAGAAGCCACATGGGTCAATTTCACGACAAAATACATTTTAAAAATATTTTATGGCCTTCGATCGTTTCACCATAAATCCGTTGAACATACACAAAATGCATTTACAACCGCACACCCATACTGCCCCGGGTCTTCAGTATACAACGTACGGTCTTTGAAATCGAAGCTTTGTCGGTTTCCCTTTTCTTTCCATGGCGTGTTTTGAATCTATCAAGGACATTATATAAATTTCTATGAATATAAATGTCTTTTATTCTATGTATCAGGTTGTATAAAAATATACACCCAGGGCTACCCAGCTAGGTGAAGGCTGTTGCAAAGTTACAAAGGGCTAGCCCTGGCGTTTGGGCAATGTACAGTACGGTATAAAATACAAGTAGTACAAGGCACACGTAAGGCATTCACAATGTACAAGACTTATCAAGGGGAAAGACTAAGTTTGTACCACAATATGATTCAGTATATACCAGTGCAAAATCTGCAACATGTCTATAAAGCAACATTGCATAAACATTCTGTACATCAGTATGTACAGTCACTGTGGTACATGTACAATACAAAATATAACTCATGTGATACGGAATATCCGCGTTGTATTCTATATTCATATCGTACCTGGGCCTAGCCTGGGTACCATCCGGAAAGCAGATCGCTCCGGCGTTCATTATATACTATATACAGTCGCTTCTAGCTCTGACATTCATTATACACTATTACAGTCACTTCTCTTCAGAAGCGAACATAAGAGCGAACTACTATCCGGATGGTACCCAGGCTAACCTGGGCCGTGATGACGTTCGATATGGGTGTTTTAGACCGGGTGATAACTTGGGTTATCACACGGGGGTTTACTGTTATCACACACGGGCTTTCTTGGAATATTTCGAACGCACTTCGAGTGCGCCGTACGCGTTGTCGATGATTCGTAATCTCCAAGCAGATCTTGCTATGGCAACTGGGAAAGAGTGTAGCC